>NC_143526.1:13340869-13496147 GCF_031878675.1 Megascapheus bottae
AATCAAAGTAATACAAGACATCAACACAAAATCCCCCAATGAGCACATAAAGAAGAGCGAAACCAAAAAGACTGAAACTTCACAGCATTTCTCAGTGAAGAAATCTTCCAGACATGTGAACCTACGACTACTACTCAGGATAAAACACAGAAAATTTCTCATTGTAAAGATATGTGTAACTGTATCAAAAGGCTGAAAATACGTGACAGGTAATCAGTGATCACAGATTACATAGCTACTCAACAGTAGTTGTCCACAAAGCCAAGAATGATTACACACCAACCCATGGACTTGTTATGGTGTAACACAAAAACTTACCATCAGCTCCACACAAACAATGATGAGTATTTGGGTCATGATTAGGCTGGGCTAAAAGTAATGAAATACATATTTATATAAATATATTACTACAGTAATTGACCCTTTCCAAATACTTTCTAGGCTTTTTAAATTTCTTTTTTTTCCCCTTTTCTCGGGGGGGAGGGGAGGGAGATGGGTGGGATGGGAATGCTAGAGATTGAACATATGGCCTTGAAAGTATTAACATTAAGCTACATTCCCAAACTGGTCTGCCATTTTTCATTTCAGAGAACATGTAATTAAATATTTATAAGTGAGTTTTACCTCTTTGTCTTCTAATGTAATCCATGATTTTATGTTCTCCTTCACCAGGAGCACTAGCATCAGATAAAATAACCTTAAAAAAAATAACACTTTCAGTTCATCTTGCCTTCTACTGGAACAAAAATCAGGGAAGAACTATAGGCCAGGAGTTTGACCTAGTGGTAGAGTGTGCTTGCCTATCATGCAGAAAGACTCAGGTTCAATTCCTCACTACCACATACATAGAAAAGCCGGAAGTGGTGCTGTGACTCAAGTGGTAGAACACTAGCCTTGAGGAAAGCCAAAGGACAGTGCTCAGACCCTGAGTTCAGTCCCTAGGATTGGCAAAAGAAAAAAAAAAGTGTGGGGGGGAGGGAGAACTAAGTATCTTAAGGAAAACTAACATAAAATTCTGTTAATACAGTATTATTCAACTTCTCTGAAGTAAGGTATGTATGGTAAATCACAGAATATACTTCATTGATTAACTTTCTATATGAAGTAAAAAAGAATGACATGACTAGGTCAGCTCAGCTATTAGCACTATCACAAGTTCCTATTGTTTTCTCACCGCTACTCAAGGATATGGCACCAAAACACATAACCCCCAAGAATAATCAATAAGACAGTAAAGTAATAATTTACATGTTTAAATAAGGGAAAGTCTTAAGAACCTAAAATTATGTAAAAGTTAACTTTTACGAGAACAGTCATTTTTTAAAGGCAATCCACAACTTTAAGCTGGTATATTTTCATATAACAGAAACTCTTATTTAAGAACAACATTTTTATATACTACCTTAAAAATCATGAATCCCATTTTATAACTTTGCAAGTGATGGTAAAAGAACAAAATTGGCATTGAGAGAAAATTCAGCTATCTAAACCTTGACCATACAAGGTATCCCATTTCCAATAATCTGGGAAGCTTCTCTTTTCTCTGACAGCCAACTAGCATTTTAAGGGGGGAAAAGTACAAATAATATCAGTTATATCAAAGTATTGCCTCAAATAATCACTTTAATCTTCTTGAAGCACCAAAATGTGAAACTTACTGTCAAATTTTTCCACCCAGGGTCATTATTTAAACGATCAGCTATGTAATAGCGAAGGCATTTAGCAAGATTGTCCATGAACTCAGTTCCCTAAAATGATAGAAAGAAATAAATTAACCTATCATTTAAGAGTTAGCAATAGCTAGCAAAGTCTGAGATTACTTACTGGTGTAATACAGTTGCTGTCAAACCTTTCTTTTATTTCTTCTGGAGGAAGAAAGCCACCTAGAGAAGAGATGCAATGTTTTGTTTGCCCCATCAGTGAGGCACATTAATATTAAGGCAGAATAAGAAACATATAAATACAAAAGAAAAGACAATGTTGTCACTAGAGAAATAATGTTCCCCTTTGGGGAAAGAAAATAAGATTTTTCCTCTTTTTCAAATTTAAGTTAAACATTAACAAGATTGTCAAATAATATATGGCATAAAAAAACCAATTATGTTCTGTTACAATATAGTATTTTTCTTTTAAAAAATTTTATTGTACAATATAGTATTTTTATAGTTTTGTTACATAAAAACACAAAATTATGAATTTGTTTTTCTGCAACAGGAGAATAAACACATACATGTATAAACACATATGAATTAAGGGTCTTCATTTTTTTTTTGTCTGTTGTGGGACTTTAACTCTGGGCTTGGGTGTTGTCCCTGAGCTCTTCAGCTCAAGGCTACTACCCTACTCCCTGAGCCACAGCGTCACTCCGGTTTTCTGGTGGTTAATTGGAGATACGAGTCTCACAAACTTTAGTGCCCAGGCTGGCTCTGAATCACAATCCTCAGATCTCAGCCTCCTGAGTAGCGAGGATTACAGGTGTGAGCCACTGAGGTCAGCAGGGTCTTCATTTTTTTTAAGGGCTTTAATTTTTATAATAGTTCTTAAGATACAGATGCTACCAAAAGGTGAAAAAATAATTTTTGCCATAGCTTTGTATGTGAAATAGAATTATGAATGAGCACACTAAAAAGCCTTATTTTGCTCTGTATCATTAATTAGCTGTTTTTTAATATACAAATATACTTCATAATTTCATCTTCCAAAAGAATTTTTAAAATAACATAATTCATCATTCATAAATAGAAACAAGTGTTACTCTTAAATATGTTTATAGACACAAGCTGTGGCTGAACTATACTGATACTTTCAACGTATTGAAATAGCATAATAAACTATCATAATTACAAGCTGATGGTACCTTTTTTATTCCAACTGCAAAGTATAATTACCTTGAGCCAATAAATGTGGCATTCCTGGCCTATTAAAATGCCTCTACATTTAAATTATTATATATAACTGCCACTTTGCTACAACCAACCAGACTTCATACTTTATACAAACATGGGTTGGGAGTGACCCAGCATCAGCATTCCCTGACCTTCCCTTTCGCTTCTATGAGATTAAGTCAGCTCCTACCCTATATAACCACAAAGAATTTCAAAGTTTTCAAAACACATATTCCCTACCTTTTGCCAATATTTCCTCCCTGACTCGCTGCTTCTCAACTGCTGCTTCCATTCCTTCTTTTGATGCTCGGAACCTCCTTGAACGTTGCTGGTTCATTTTAGCTCGTGGTGCCTGAAAGCACACATTTCGTACTCATATAATACTATTCAAAATAGTCACAAATAAATATGTACATTACTTTTCAATCAGTTATCCTTGTAAAAGTAGTGGGCTGGCAGTTTGCCTAGCATGCAAGAAGACCAGGGTTTGATTCCTCGGTACCACATACACAGAGGAAAAAGAAAAGCTGAAAGTGGTGCTGAGACTCAAGTGGTAGAGCTCTAGCCTTGAGAAAGTTCAAGGACAGTGCTCAGGCCTAGGACTGACAAAAAAAAAAAAGTAATACTATGTGTAATAATGATTTCATAACAAAATCAAAGGCCTATAAGCTTAAACTAGAACAAAGAACCTAAAATCTGAACCCTGTTAAGTGATCAAATTACATAATTAAACAGACAAACATCCAATGAAGCCTTATCAGTTCATCCTACTAAGAACCACATTTCTCAGGCCATTTTTCCAGAATTAGGGTGGTACTTCAAGGAATCAAAAAATGAAAGTCACTTTTCTCAAAAGATATAGCCACTATTAAAGAAGTAGTTATTACACAACTTAGATCAGAAAGATTTTCCCTATATCTATTACTAATGAAAGGATAGTCTGCAAATCAAATGGACAATGTCCCATAAAAGGTGCAGAGAACAACTTCTTTTTGACCTTCAGGTCAAATGTACTTTTATATTTCCTACAATAAGCATAATTACCACTGGCTTTTTTTAATAAGTCACAGCAGTTAGAAAAGGAACAATGTTTCAATCAAAAGTACTTTTAAATCACTCTAATTAAATGTAATTTCTATCACTAGATAGGACTTATCGAAGTGAACTGGATTGTAAAATTTTCAGAAGTTACTGAACTGAGTTTTAGGTTTGGAAGAACTCTTGACAATATTTAAATCTATTATATATTACATAAATGCTTTATATTCACTTAACGGTTCCTTTTTCTGCAAAACAAGACTAATGTAACTCTTAAATACCAAGTTCTATAATTCAAATTTATACTTTAAAAATTGCATACATGCATAGGCATATACAGAAATATACTGTGCTGTGAAAGTGGAGGACAAATGTCACCTTCTCTACCTTCTAAATCCTAGAGTTATCTCCTAACTTCTGCTTCTTTCAGCATCCTGCAAAATGTTTTTTAGCGCCTATAAATGACTGAACTCATTCATGGATCTTTGTCTCTCCACATTAAGCCTTTCGAAGTGAGAGTATTTAACAAACTACCCCAGCACACAACAAACATTCAAATATAAATGAGTGAATGAAACACCAAGTTTTCTCAAATTTACAACCGTCAACATTCTTCACTTTATAGTTGACTTTCATTCTAGACACTGGAAAAAACAACAAAAACAAGGAAGTTTCTAATTATTTTAGCACTTACCACACCATCTATTGCCATGTAGAGAAGTCGCCTTGGTCTTACAATATTGAAAAGTCTGTCAATGTACTCAAAAATCGCAACCATCATTTCATCTTCATTTTTTGGTGCTGGTCTATAATGACAAGTAAACAATGGAATTTAATATAGTATTTCCCCTGTAATTTGTATATCAGTAATGCAAATAGGTTACATACTTATCTTCAGGATGAGTACAGGGGTGGATGATTCCATTCATATCCAAATACAGATTATCAAATTCTACATCATTTGGATTAGGTTTACTGGCATCAACTGGAATCTTTACACCGTTGCATTCTTTTGGCTATGAGGAAGCAATAATTAGGTAGTTTTATTGTTCAGGTTCAAAAGTGAAAGATCTTAAGAGTCATATCTGAATTGGAAATAAAATACTTCTAATAACCTTTATATTTTATTTCTTAAACTTAAGTAGTTCACCCATTCATAGTAAGTAAATGGCTTCAAGCACAAGTTAATTTTGAAAAAGTGAGTGATTTTTTTTTAAATCAAATTCCCAAATCATTCAAATATCCAAGTGGGAGATGATAAGTATCACCTTAAGAGTTCAGTTCCCTCATCATTCTCATTGATAAGTTCGTCAATTTAACCTGGAATGGGGAAGCAATGAAGCCTCTTCATTTCGTGTCCTTCACTGACACTACCATAAACATCAGGTTATCGATGCTGACCTAAACAAGCCTACTGTGTGCACCAGTACACTCTATTATTTCCAGCCCAGCCTCTACAATGTCAGTTCGCTTTCTGTTTGTGTCTTAATTTTGCTTATATTTTCTAATCATCCCCACACCAAGTACGAAACAATGAGCCTAGAATAGCCTTCAGTCCTGCCACAATGTTGTTGAGGCCCAGTTGCTATTTCAAAAGTTCCTAGAAAATATTCTTTCTTCGTTCAATGCCTTGTCATAATGCACCTCCTTTGGTAGTCCCTTCTTCCCCCATCAACTCTTGCTTCCTTAGATCTTATTATTTCTTTTAGACTCAGATCAAATGTCACTCATTTTGGAACATCTTGTTATAAAGGTCTTGCCCCAGGAAATTACTGCCTCTTTCTCCTCCAGTTCCTTACAACATTACTTATTGTAACACTTTCAGACATATATTTGTCATTCTACATTTTTAAGTTCATCAAAGGTAAGAAGAGCAAGCCAGTAATTCTAGCTATTCAGGAGGCTGAGATATGAAAATGAGGACTCAAAGCCAACCAGAGCAGGAAAGTCCATGAAACTCTTATATCCAATTAACTATCAAAAAACTGAAAATGGAGCTCTGGCTCAAGTGCTAGCCTTGAGGGGAAAAAAAAAAGTTCAGGACAAGCATCTAAGCCCTGAGTTCAAGTCCTAGGACTGGCACATACATACAAAATGGCAATAGCTCACTGTATTTTATTTATTTAGCCAATCCTGGGGCTTGAACTCAGGGCCTGGGCACTGTCCCAGGCTTTCTCAAGGCTAGTACTCTACCACTTGAACCACAGTACCACTTCCAGCCTTTTCTGTGTATGTGGTACAAAGGAATCGAACCCAGGACCTGGTACATGCTAGGCATGTACCTAGGCCATACTCCTGACCCCAATTATATTTTTTATAAATGATATTTATTAATTTTTCTCTTGCAGGGTTTCAACAGAAGATTAAAAGATTAAATTTCTGCTATCAAAAAAGTAAACAATTTAAAAGCCCATCATTCACATGATATATCATGGATAAACCTGAAAAGATCATACTAAATGAAAGAAGATAATCACAAAAGGTCATATACCATAAATCCCATTTACATGAAATTATTAGACTAGACAAATTTATAGACAGAAAGTAGATTAAGGGGCTGGGAGTTTGGCCTAGTGTAGAGTGCTTGCCTAGCATGCATAAAAACCCAGGTTCAATTCCTTGGTATCACATACACAGAAAAGCCAGAAGTGGTGCTGTGGCTCAAGTGCCACAAGAGCCTTTAGGAAAGCCCAAGGACTGTGCTCAGGCCTTGAGTTCAAGCACTGGCCAAAAAAAAAAAAAAAGGTAGATTAATGGTGACTTCTAGCTGAAGGAGGGAAGGTAAGGGAAAAGGAAATAATTAAGGGAACAATAGTGATTTAGGGAGAGGGATTTAAGTGATCTAAAATTACATAATAATGATTGATGATTGCATAAATATTCCAGTAACTACTGAATTATACAGTGTAAGTTAATTTAATGATATTATATCAATTTAAAAAAGGATGAAAACTGGGTAATCCTAGCTACTCAGGAGGCTGATTCAAAAAGCCAGCCTGGGCATAAAAGTCTGTGAGACTCTTATCTCCAATTAATCACTCAGAAAAAGCCAGAAGTCGGACTGTGGCTCAAGTGGTAAAGTGGGGGGGGAAAAAAGCTCAATGGCAAAACCCAATCCCTGATTTAAGCTCAAAAAAAAAAAAAAGAGCAGCAGCTAAATCAAGAGCCACTCTGAACAGATATACATCCATGTGTGCACACATACATGTATGTATGTATATGCACTGTTGGTCAATGCCAGAAATCCTAGCATAAGAGCTTAAGAGGACCACTAGTTGAACTATATCGCAAGACCATTTCAAAAGCAAATAAATAAAAACATTAAATTATCAATATTAAGTTATTAAAATTAAGTTACTTTATTACTAAAAATAGTTAACATTTTACAACTATTGTAGGAAACAAAAAGTAGAAATACTGTGGCTGAGAAATCATAAGATGCCTAAAATATAGAGAGCCACTAAAAGTGATTAGAAACAATGCAGTACCTAAAACATGGTAGTGAAAAAAAAAAACACTGCGGGGTGCAATGACTTACACTTGTAATCCTAGCTACTCAGAAGGCTGAGATCTAGGGCCGGGACTTTGGCCTAGTGGTAGAGTGCTTGCCTAGCATGCACAAAGAACCGGCTTCGATTCCTCGGTACCCCACATACATATCAAAAAGCCAGAAGTGGTGCTGAGGCTCAAGTGGAAGTGTGCTAGCCTTGAGAAAGTCCAAGGACAGTGCTCAAGCCCTGAGCTCAAGCCCAGGACTGGCAAAAAAAAAAGAAGGCTGAGATCTGAGGATCACAGTTCAAAGCCAGACTGGGCACTAAAGTCTGTGAGACTCTTACCTCCAATTAACCAAACTGGAAGTGGCACTGTAGCTCAAGGGGTAGGGTGATAGCCTTGAGCTGAAGAGCTCAAGGACAGTACCCAGGCCCAGAGTTCAAGTCCCAGGACCAAAAAAAAAAAACCCAACCAAAAGTAGTCCCTAAAAAGGACTCACTCACAGAAACACTCAGGCAGGCCAAGCTTTTCCATCGCCTCTTCTTTTATCCCTTCAGGCCCTACTGTCTCAGGCAACTTGAGACAGGCGTTCTCATAAGAGCATAGAAGCCTAGATCAGAAGAGTAGTGTCCTGGCTGACAAGCAATTCCCAGGAAAAACAGAGAATAATTCTACCTAGAAAGTTGGCAGTCAAGTTATCTCTGCCTCATAGGAAACTTACTCTTTCTCTACTTCATGTATATCCTAAATACGTAGTATAAGCGTTATTGTATTTATGTATAAAGATGCAAAAAAATTAAGAAAAAGATATGTAGAAAAGAAAACACAAAGCCAGGCACCAATATCATGTGCCTGTAATCCTACTTACATGGGAGGTAAAGATTACTGAGGATTGTAGTTCAAAGCCAGCCCAGACAAAAAGTTCATGGGACTCCAGATCAGCCATTAGTTATTGAACACAGTGGTACATGATTATTATCCCAGCTACAGGATCAGGGTCCAGGAAAAAAAAGGAGACCCTATCTCAAATATAAACAGAATGAAAGACAGTAGGTACTGCTCAAGTAGTAGAGTGCCTTGTTTAAGGAAGTGAGAAGCCCCGAATTCAAACCCAAGAATAATCTGAAAAAGAGGTTATATAATGAATTATGCTTTATCCAGATATAATGTTCAAAAGGCCTAGTGGATACCTGAAATTGAAGACAGTAGTAGGCCTTATATATGTTGTTTATTCTTATCTTAGATCTTAGTATATAATGCTTTTATTATTAAGCATGGTTATCTTTTCAGTGAGTAAGCACTTTATAGATTCTCTTTAATATATTCAAACTGCCAACATAATCATTCTCTTTTCTTTATTTGTATTTATTTTTTTTGTGTATGTGTCAGTCCTGGGGTTTGAATTCAATGTCTGGGCACTGTACCTGGACTTTTCTGCTCAAGGCTAGCACTCCACCGCTTAAACTACAGCTCCATTGGCAATTTTTGGTGATTAACTGGAGAGAAGAGTCTCACAGACTTTTCTGCCCTGGCTGGCTACAAACTGCGTTCTCATATCTCAGCCTCCTAAGTAGGTAGGATTACAGGTTCCAGCCACTGATGGCCAGCTGCATCACCACTCTTACAGTATGGGGCCCTATCAAATGACTACATGTGCTGTAGTATGTATGTAATATACGTACGTACGTACATGCATACGTGCATGCATGCTGCATGCATGTACATTTGGACATGTCCCAGGCTGGGTAGAGTAGTAAGCACAGTGTGAGGTTTCACGCCACTGAGAATGGCACACAATTTCAAACTTATAAATTGGATATTTCTAGAGTTTTCCATTCATATTTTCAGACCATGGTTGATCACAGATAAGAAACTATGCAAAGTAAAACCACAGATATGGCAGGCCTACCATATAAAAATAAATCCACAAATTTCATACCTACTTACTATTGAAGACAATCATATAAGCAGTAATCAGTAACAGATGAGCAGATGTGTCCTCGGCACATACCAGGTTGGGTATAATCATGGAATTACAATTACTAAAAAAAACACAACCGGAGATGCAAAATATGCAAGACATGTGAAATTGATCCTTGCTCTCCAGATATTAATACTGGCAAGAACAAATTCCAATAAAACCAGTGTGAGGAGCTATAAAAACACTGGCACTTTAGAACATGGTGAAGTTTAAACCTAAATGTACTCTCAAGAACAGTGAAAGTTGTGATCAAGACTGACTGGTAGATTTGTGTGTCTGCCAGCCTATGCTAGCTAGTTTGCTGGAGAACACTAGGGAGGGAGTAAGAGACTTTGAGAGTCACCTCAATGGGTTTAAGCACAAATCGCAAACAGGGAACTCAAAAACTAATCCCAAGAAGGAGCCATACAATTAGATAAGATTAATTGCTAGACAAATTTATGCTCCAGGGCATTGCAAGGTTTAATCGCTGGGTGTGATCAGGGAAAGAATGTGAGCAAAGCCCCCAAGCACCACAGTCATCTCACCACAGTGACTACAAGCCTGAACAATAAGGCATTTCCCTGAAGAACAAAAGCCAAAACACAGTACATAAAAGATAACACATTTCAACAAAATAATTCAGTCAATAAAAAAAGTAAAAATATGAAGCCTTAATAGGCCCTGGAAGGGACTAGTTACTACAATGTATCATTTAAAATGTTCAATTTGCAACAAAAATTTACCAGGCATATCAAAACCAAAATCAGCAATAACAATGGCAAATCCCAAACAAGCAAACAAAACCATTAAAATTATATCATGCCAGGCCCTGTTGGCTCAACCCTGTATGCCTAGCTGCTCAGGAGATCAGGGGATCTGAGGTTGGCAGTTAGAAGCTAGCCCAGGCATTAAAGTCTACGGAGACTCTAAAGCTAGAAGTGGTCATGTGGCTCAAAGTGGTAGAGCACTAACTAGCCTTGAGCAAAAGAAATTCAGGAACAGTGCCCAGGCCCTGAGTTCAAGCCCCAAGACAGACAGACAGACAGACAGACAGACAGACAGACAGACACACACACACACACACACACACACACACACACACACACACACACACACACTCTACTCTATAGGGGGTGGGGGAGATACAGACAAAAGAAGCTGCCTATGAGCCTGTCCAGCCCTTGGATTTTTGTTGTTATTCTTATTGTTGTTGATCATGGAGCTTGAACTCAGGGCCCGGGTACTCTCTCTGAACATTTTCCCTCAAAGCTAGTGCCCTATCACCATAAGCCACAGCGCCACTTCCAGTTTTCTGGTTGTTAACTAGAGATGAGTCCCATATGGATTTTCCTGCCCAGGCTGGCTTTGAATCCCAAGATCTGAATCCTCAGATTCAGATTCTCAAGTAGCTAAGATTACAGGCTTGAACCACCAGTATCTGGCTCAAGCTGCTGAATTTAATAAAAAGAAACTTTAAAGTAGTCATTATAAATATAGAACTAAAGAAGGAATACCACCAATTCTCCAAATAAAGTTTCATCAACATAGCATCTTCAAGTTAAATGTGAAAGGGTATCAATGTATGTGAATTAATGCACCTTCTATCTGGCAAATATCATGTAACCCTTTTATTAATTACAATAAAAAAAGAAATAATAAAAAAAAGCCAGGAAAAAAAAAGCCAATCTGAGTAGAAAAGTCCAAAAACTCCACCTCCAATTAAAGCAGTAAAATTCTGGACTGGCAAAAGTGGCAAAAGTACAAATCAAACAATATACACATACACTACAAAAACAAGTTTCCCACAAATCCCCAGCTTTATATGGCTCCATTGACAAGTTATACTGAGTATTCAAGAAAGAAACAACACAAAGTCTACAAACAGCTCAAAAAATAAAATGGATGAGGACAAATACTACATCTTCTGCTGAGGCCAACATTATTTTAACATCAAAACTAAACTACCAAGTACAATGGTACAGACCTGAAATCCCAGTACTCAGAAGCAAAGGTATAAAGGACTGAATTCAAGATAAACAACTTCAGCTAGAGACTCCTGTCAAAGAACATGAAGAGGAAAAAGGGAGAGGGGAGAACAGAGAAGAGGAAGTATAAATGGCACATGCCTGTCATATGTTATTCAGAAGGTGGAGACAGGAAGATCAAGGCTAGATGGGCAAAGTTAGGTGCAAGACCCCCATCTGAAAAACAAACTAGGAGAAAAGCATGTCTCAAGCGGAAGTGGTAAGTCCTGAGTTCGATACCACAACACACACACACACACACACACACACTACTACTACTACTACTACTATAAAAACATGGCTTACATTGTAGAGAACTTGCCCAGCATGGGCAAGGTCCTTGGTTAAATCTCCATTATTATAGAAATACAACAAATTAGACAAAGATATTACATAAATACTACGTGAATCTCTTGTCAACATATTTTAAAATTCTCAAGAAAATTTTAGTGAACTGAATCCAACAATATATAAAAGCAATACAATATAATCCATGGGGTTATAGAAGGAATGCAAAGATAGTTTACCATTGTAGTTTATTCATTGTATTAAAATACTAAAAACAAATTATCAGATACACAAGTTATTTAAGAAAGCATTAGAACAGCTTAGTGACCTTGGCTTTGGCAAAGACTTCGCAAATATAACAGAGAGCAGGAATATAAAAGAAAAAGGTTAATAGTCATATATCATTCAAATTTTAAACTTTCACACATTATTTTGTAAAAAGGCAAGCTGAAGATTAGATAAAATATTTGCAAAAGACAAATGCTAAGAAAGTTTATCTATAATATAACCAATTCTGTAACTCAACAATAAGACATAACAGAGTTTAAAAATGAACCAAAAAAAAAAATCTGAATAGACCCCTTACCCAAGAAGATATATGAAAAGACAGGCACTGCAGGAGAACCTCAAATTAGTCAGTCTGCCTAGCAAGCACAAGATCGTAAGTCCAAACAAAAACAAAAACAAAAAAATGAATAGGTAAGTTTAAGAAGCCAAGCACAGTGGCTCACACTTATAATCTACCTACTTGAGAGGCCAATTTGACCAAAGAGTGAGACCCCATTTCAAGTAGTAACCAGACTAAAAAGCTAGAGAAGAAGGACTCAAGCCATGGAGCATCTGAAAAGATCTGCCATTACAGAAATAAAAGTTGAAAACCACAATAAAACCACACACTAGAAAATCTAAGAATTGAAAAAGAGCATACCAAGTGTTGACAAGGAGATAGAGCAGAACCCTCATGTGCTGGTAGTAACAAAGTTTAAAAGAACTTTCCAATCAGCCATCTGTGGTAGAGCTACCACCACCATACAGATTTTGTGTGTGTGTGTGTGTGTATGAATGTGTCAATCCTTCAGCTTTTGTGCTCAAGGCAACACCCTATTACTTGAACCACAGCTCTATTTCCAGGTGTGTGTGTGTGTGTGTGTGTGTGTGTGTATTTCCAGGTGTGTGTGTGTGTGTGTGTGTGTGTGTGTGTGTATTTCCAGGTGTGTGTGTGTGTGTGTGTGTGTGTGTGTGTGTGTGTGTGTGTGTGTGTGTGTGTGTGTGTGTGTGTGTGTGTGTGTGTGTGTGTGTGTGTGTGTGTGTGTGTGTGTGTGTGTGTGTGTGTGTGTAGCTAAGAGTCTCTGGGACTCTCCTGACCAGACTGGCAACCTTGACCTTCAGAACTCAGCCTATGGAGTACCCAAGGATATAGATGTGATCCACTAGCACCCAGATCAAGATGAAGATTTTCATTAAAAAAAAAAAATAGGGAGAAGACATTGTACAACAGAATATGTAAAAACCAAGATCCAGAATAAGGAAGTGCACCCTTCATCTTATGGTGGGATTTCCATAATAATGCTGAAAAAGGGATGAAGTATTATAGAGAAAAGGTTAAGTTGCTTGACTTGAAATACCACAGATGGATGAAAATGGCAAAATTTAATAGTCTTGCTCCAGTGCTCTTTGGATGGATATACTAGAGTTTTATTGCCTAGCCACTTTTAATATTATTGTGTCAAGTGTCTGACTTACTGACTCAACAATTGTATATGATTTAATAAAACACACATGCACACAAATGAAGTACAATGGCACAATCAATTTGGGAAAAGTACAGGTTGTTCTTTTTTTATCTTTAGTTGTATAAAGGAGGTGCCATTTAACAAAGCAATTTATGAATACAAGATTTTTCTTTCTAAAATATCACAAACTTATACAAACCAATTTTACCCCAGAAACCCCTCAAAAGAAACCAAAGTCTATGTCCATGTGAAGACTTGTACAATGTTTCCTGTAATAGCCCCAAACGAAACTATGCAAACATTCAATTCAATTAGGGGAATGAATAAACAAAATGTAGTACACTCAAAACAGAGTAATATAAAAAAACTAAAAAAATAAAATAAAGCTGGAAAGACAGGATACACTACAAGACATCTCTCCTCTGGGGGAAAATAAAATGAGCTATAGGGCCAAGAATATGGCCTAGCAGTAGAGTGCTTGCCTGAATGCATGAAGCCCTGGGTTCGATTCCTTGGTACCACATATACAGAGAAAGCTACAAGTGGTGCTGTGACTCAGAGGGTAGAGCTCTAACTTTAAGAAAGTTCAAGGACAATGCTCAGGCCCTAACTTCAAGCTCCTCGACAGGCAAAAATTAAAAAAAAAAAAAAAAAAAAAACAACGGGGGCTGGGAGTTTGGCCTAGTGGTAGAATGCTTGCATAGCATGCACAAAGACCCAGGTTCGATTCCTTGGTACCACATACACAGAAAAAAACCAGAAGTGGTGCTAAGGCTCAAGTGGTAGAGCTCTAGCCTTGAGAAAGTCCAAGGACAGTGCTCAGGCTCTGAGCTCAAGGCCCAGGACTGGCTAAATAAATAAATAATTTTAAAAAATTAAAAAAAACAACGAACTACATGTATCAACATGAGTAAATGTCAAATATGCTATAGGAAAGTAAGCTATGCAGAAGGAATATATGTTGTAGAAAGTCATTTCAATGCAGTTTTAGAAGGGAAAAGGTATTTACAGGATCAGAAATCAAATCAACAGTTGACAGACCATAAGAAGAGTGGTGGAGAATTATAAAGAGACAAAAGGAAAACTCTACAAGTGATATTGTGTTTTCATCCATGATGATAATTCTATGGATGTATATATTGTATTAATTGGTACACTTTAAATGCATGCTTACTTATATCAATTATATTTCAGTAAAGCTGCAAAAATAGGAGTGAAGGTAGGGGGAAAAGCTAGAAGACAACAGACAAGAAAAATTACCAGTGACGACGAGTATCTACAGATAAAAAGCTTGGGGCCGGGAGTTTGGCCTAGTGGTAGAGTGCTTGCCTAGCATGCACGAAGACCGGGGTTCGATTCTTTGGTACCACATACATAGAAAAAAAAGCCAGAAGTGGTGCTGAGGCTCAAGTGGTAGAGCTCTGACTCTGAGAAAGTCCCAGGACAGTGGTCAGGCACTGAGCTCAAAGCCCAGGACTGGCAAAAAAAAAAAAAAAAAAGGCTTAAGATATAATCAAAGAGTATTCCCTAACATTGAATAACAACACAAGACTCCAGACTCAAAGTCTGCCAATGAGCTACCAAGACAAAGCCAAACTGAAGCCTGGCACCAATAAGTCACCATTGAAATCCTAACCGCTCAGGAGGCTGAGACCTGAGAATCATGGTTGAAAATCAGCCTGGGTAGGAAAAACCATAAGAGTCTTATCTCCAATTACACACCTAAAAAGCCAGAAATGGAGTTGTGGCTAAAGTGGTAGAGCACTAGCCTTGAGTAAAAAAAGTTCAGGGACAGTGCTCAGCCTGAGTTCAAACCCCAAAACTGGCACCAAAAATAAAAAGAAAGAAAGAGAGAAGGAGGGGAGGGAGGGAAGGAGGGAGGGAGGGAGGGAGGGAGGGAGGGAAGGAGGGAAGAGAGATAAGAGAAAGCTAATCTGAGCTACATACTCAAGTACATATCTGGGAAGTGGGGAGAACAGAATTTAATTTTAAAATAAAACCTATACCTAGTCCATAATCATGAAAGGTTAAAATTCAGAAAAAAAAAAAAAAAAACTAGGCATGCCTGTAATTTCAACCACTTGGAAGACTAAGCCAGTAACTGCTAGCACCCAGTAGCTCAGGGCCAGATGAGGTACATAGCAAGACACGTTCTCAAAAATAAATTACTTTAAAAAATAAAATTCAGAAAGAATTGATAAGAATGAAGGAAAAACAAAGAAAGGAGTAAAAATTAGGTGCATGGCTTTGCAGTCTTCTATACCAGTTTTCATGTTACCTGAGAATAATACTTTTTCCTCCTATCTCAATTTTCTGATTTGGAAAAATCAGGATCTTTGAAGCTATAATCTATAAAATGCTTCAAATAGGAATTGGCACATGCTAAGTATAGCCAAATCTACCAAATAAGCACATAAAAACATACTAACAGCCGGATGCGGTGGTTCACGCCTGTAATCCTAGCTACTCAGGAGGCTGAGCTGAGGATCAAGGTACAAAGCCAGCCTAGGGACAAAAGGACCTGAGACTTATCTCTAATTAACCTTTAGAAAACCAGAAGTGGGGCTGTGACTCAAGGGTAGAGTGGTAGCACTGAACTGAAGAACTCAAGGACAATGCCCAGGCCAAGTTCAAGCCCCATGACCCATAAAAACAAAAACAAAAACAAAACTCAACAAAAAAAACATACTAACACTGAACTTTGTCAACAACTACGCAATAAAAAAACAAGGTCTTCTAAGAACTGACATTTTCAAACTTGGAACTCCATGTCTAAGTAGTTAACACTCATACATATAGGGCAGAATGGATATTTGTGGTCCTATAATGACAGAAAACTTCAGGGCTGAATGACACTTATTAAATATCCAAGTAAGAATAAAAACCAAGGAAGAGTTTCAATTTTAGCAAGAAAGGTAATGATCCACAAAACAATACTTAACCACTGAAAGCCTCAGAAAACTGTTTTCCAGTACGTCTCTAGAATTTATTTCTGTAACTGCCACAGAAATAAGGCTCAAAACTTGAGCATTATGGCACTAATACCAGCACCCGGAGAGGTTGAGATAAGAGGATTGCAAACTGGAGGCCAACCTAGGCCACAGGGTGAAATCAAGAAATAAAGAAAAGGGAAGAAGGGAGAGGAGATAGAAATGAAATAAAACAAAAACAAAAACTCCGAGTCTCCTCAAAAAAATGGTACTTCGCAGAATGACTGATAAAATAGATTACATGAGGAAAGGTACAAAATGAAAATAAAAAGCAGGTCTAGGCAGCCAACCAACTGGGAAAAGATATTCACCAATAATACATCTGACAAATGCTTAATATCTAGTATCTACAGGGAACTCAAGAAACTAATCCCCCCAAAACCCAATAAACCATTCACTAAATGGGCAAGGGAACTAAAGAGAGACCTATCAGAAGAAGAGATTAAAATGGCAAAAAAGCATATGGGAAAATGTTCATCATCCATGGTCATAAAGGAAATGCAAATAAAAGCAACCCTAAGATACCACCTTACCCCACCAAGAATGGCCAAGATCTTGAACTCAGACAACGACAGTTGCTGGCAGGGTTGTGGAGAAAAAGGAACTCTACTACACTGCTGGTGGGATTGTAAACTAGTTCAGCCACTCTGGAAAGCAGTGTGGAGGTTCCTTAAAGAACTGAAAATAGACCTTCCCTATGATCCCGCCATTCCACTTCTGGGCATCTATCCTGAACAGCATGACCCAGGATATTATAAAGACACCTGCTCAGCTACGTTCATCTCTGCACTATTCACAATAGCCAGGCGATGGAAACAACCCAGATGCCCTACTGCAGATGAATGGATACAGAAAATGTGGTATATATACACAATGGAATTCTACATAGCCAACAGACAAGATAAAATAATGGCATTCGCAGGGAAGTGGATGAATCTAGAGCGAATCATGTTGAGTGAGACAAGTCAAGACCTAAGGAACAAAAGGCGCATGGTATCCTTAATATGCGGTTATTAAATCCAAAGAGTACAAGAGCGAGGACTCAATAACTGCATACCCAAAGCTACGGACATGGTAATGGAAATACAAACATAACTATATAGACATAAAAACCTATGACTCTATAGACATAATGTTTTATTTCATAAATTGATATGTTTCTACGACATACAAACCCTTAGCCTAATTTTGATTAAGTTCTAAATACTAAGTCCCAGAGATTGTAATTAGAGATTCCCTCCTTGAACACTTGTTCGTTAAACTTGTCATTTAAAATATGATGTAAACATAAGCCATATAATGAATGATTGTTGTTCTTAAGGTACTATGTTATCTCTCATCACTTTTGCTGTCCCTTGGTTATCTCATATTGTTACACTATCTCACTTTGTTACCTGATATATCGGATATATTTGTATTTGGTTATCTGAAATTGGATAGGGAACGAGGGAAAACAAGATGAGGGGTGGGGGTGGGGGGAGGGAAATGGGGACCAAGACATGTGAAAGGGTATCAATGTATGGGAATTAATGCACCATTTATCTGGCAAATATCATGTAACCGTTCCATTAATTACAATAAAAAATATATGGAAAAAGAATATAAAAAAAAAAGCAGGTCTAGGAAAAAGAAAAGCAACATAAGAAACATAATCACAGCACATAATATGTATCAGTACAGGGCTCATAACCAAAGTAATTATTTTCATTTCTCAAGTTTTTCTCGTTTGTTTTTCAAAACAAACGTGCACAGCCAAATCCTTGATAGTTTTGGATGCAAACAAGAAAGCACTACTGACAACCATGGTTGTGAAGGATAAGGGAGTAAGGGGTGGGAGAGGGAACCAAACACCAACCTTAGAAACTAGCAGATGATGAAATTTAAGAAAAAAAAGAAAAAGTTACAAACAATGGAAGACATAACACAGTGGTTTACAGGAGGACCTGACAAATGACACTGAATTCTCTCTTTTCGTAAGCTAAACTATAAATCAAATATAGATGTAAAGATCAGAATTGCTTTAAGTGGTTGTCTCTGGACAGAAAACATACATGGGAAGAGTGGGCAAAGGAACTGTTGCTTTTTTAATATAATCCATGAGAATGAGGTTTGACAGAAGTTTTTAACATACAACGTAAGCATTCACTCAGCTTAGCAAATTACTCTTGAGAAAATCATATGGGCCAAGAACGTTAAAAAAAAAAATCGGGCTGGGAGTTTGGCCTAGTGGTAGAGTGCCTGCCTAGCATGCACTGAAGAGCCTGGCTCGATTCCTCGGTACCACACACATAGAAAAAAGCCGGAAGTGGTGCTGAGGCTCAAGTGGTAGAGCTCTAGCCTTGAAAAAGTCTGACAATGTTCAGCCACTGAGCTCAAGCCCAGGACTGGCAAAAAAAAAAAAAAAAAAATCAAGATCTCCTTTTGCAATTTAAGCAA
Source organism: Megascapheus bottae (assembly GCF_031878675.1). Lineage (NCBI taxonomy): Eukaryota > Metazoa > Chordata > Mammalia > Rodentia > Geomyidae > Megascapheus > Megascapheus bottae. The sequence goes on from NC_143526.1 coordinate 13,359,719, forward strand.
AAGAAGTTCACAGGGCGGTTTGGTACTATCAAGAAGCAGGAGGAGGAAGGGACCTGCGTACCCCGAATCTCCAGTTAATCTAATTAGGAATACAAAATCAAAATTTTGAATCTTAAAAAGGACAAAAATAAGATTCAAAACGACTAAAAGATGGGTTGTGGGAGAAGCGACTGACTCTTAGACGGACAAGTTAACTTAATTATACGCTTTGAGAAATATATACGAGGGGGGGGGAGGGCTGGAAATAAGGACAAAAACATAAGAAGGGGTTATCAACGTGTGAGAAGTAATGCACCTACTATCTGGCGAATGTAACTGTAACCCCTCTATACAGTACCTCGATAATAAAAAAGAAAATGAAAAAAAAAGAACTATATAACCAGAAGTCTCCGAAACGGTTCCGAGTGCGTCTACGACTCCTGATAACTTCAACAAACAGTCTGTGACACACACAAGAGACGAGGGCCGTTCATTCGACTTCTGTCTAGGCCTACACCTTTTCTGCTTTGGGGTGGGCGTGTGTACACACACACACACACACATAATTCGTGTACATTTATGACCTTACAGCAACAAGCAACCTCTCTGGATAGCCAACCACAGAAACCTCGCCGCCAGCCATCACGAGACGGTTAAATCAAGGCAGGCCTCTCTCTCTTCCTGCACCTGCAACCTTGAACCGAACTCGACAGCGCCGGCGAGCACAGCACAACAACCGCGGAGTCCCTCTCCCCCCCCCCTTAAGTCTCCAAACTGCGCGGACCCCGGAGGAAACAAAGCCGTGGGCGGAGCCTTCCGGTGCCGGGAAAAGCGGGCCGGGGAGGAGCGGCCCGCTCACGACTGCAGGCCCGGTCTCAGCCTCTGGCCCCGCCCAGGCCGCTTCCGCGCACCCCGTTCCCCTCAAACCCACGTCTAACAGTAAAGCAGAGGTCTCAGGGGTTTGGCGGGAAAAGGCCAGGGCTCCGGCGAGGTCCAGGCAGGAGAGGACACCCGGCACCCAGGCCCGCGGCCTAGAGAAGCCGCGGCTCGGAGGCTTGTTAATGGGACGGCCTCCCGGTACCTGCTCACCTTCTCTTCCACACAGTTGACAATGATAGACGGGTACTTGCGGCTGAGCCAGCGGAAGAACGCCGGGACTCCCATCGCGGCAGCACAGCTAGGCGCAGCGGCCGAGGCTGGTGGACGAGAGTAACCTAAGAGACAAGCGGAGCCGCGGCCACTGGCTAAGGCGCTTCCTCCCACGTGCGCGCCGGAGAGCGGCAGTGACGTCACCGCGTCGCCGCGGGGGAAGCCGGGAAGGGCGCCGCCACCGGCGAGGGAGCCCTGGGAGCTGGGCTGGCTTGTGGGTTGGTAGCTCGGCGTGTTTGGTGGTGGGCTCGCTGTTCCTGCGGCCGACCGTGGGACCGTGGAGGCGGCGCCTGGCCTCGCCTAGCCCTTGTCACTCTCTGTGGCTCTCCTCTCGGATTTCACGTCCGTTGCCTCAGCTGGGACACTTTCCCCGCGCTCTGCAGGCCCTGGAGAGCACTTCTCTGCGCCCTTGGTCGCATCTTAGGGGAAAGGCATGGTTTAGTTTACCTTCTTTTCTTCTCAAGCTAGGGTTGGTAGAAACAGCTAGACTCCATCGTTACTGCTTCCATTTCCTGGTTCCTTTTCTGCTTTGATATTACAGTACAATAGCAGAACTGTGACGGGGATTCTTAAGGTATTTTACAGTACTGTCTGGCTTACATAAATTACTCACTTTAGTTCAGCATGTAACATCCATCCCGCCTTCCGGTTTCTTTTCTTTTTTTTTTTTCTGGTGCATGAAAGTTACTAATCTCAGCCGGGCACCTTGTGGCTCACGCCTGTTAACCCTACAATTTACTACTCTGGAGGCTAAGATCTGAAGAACATGCTTCACAGCCTGCCCAGGCTAGAGTTCGTGAGACTCTTATTTCCATTTAGCTATCAGTGGAGCTTTGACTCAAGTGGCAGAGTGCCAACTAGCCTTGAACAAGAAAGCTCAGGGACAAGACCTAGACCTGAGTTCAAGCCCCAGGATTGGCCTGTGCGCAGGTACACACACAGATTGCTAATCTCACTCTCCAACATTTGTTGAGCACTTAAAATAGACTAAGATATTAGCTAAGAGATTGTCTCTTTTTAACCATCTCTTCAGCGTTCTGCGGGCACCATTATTCTTCTGTAATGAAAGGACAATTAAGTTGTAACAGTCTCATTCACACAACTTGTGTTTTCAGTGTAAAGATCATTTAATCTCCTGTTCTTGCAGTAATATATTTTATCCTTTGTTGTCTTATGGCCTCAAGTGCATTTTCCCCTCAACCTATGAAAAGAGAGATCAGAAAAGGAGGAGGCCCATTTTCTCAATTCTGAAAGTCCCTGCTCTGAATCCCCTCTTGGCTTGTCAAATCACACTCAATCCTAAAGGCTCATCTCAAGAGGCCTCAATGAAGGTATTTCTACCCACTACCCAGTAGACAGTATTAGTTGCCCCCCTCCTCTGCGGTTGGATGGCACCTAATTTAAAACTGCTAGTATAAAACTCAGAGAAATGATCATTCTATATTTTATTTAAGGATAATAAAAATTATTCCAGTGTATTATGTCTATGGGGAGATCCTCATTTTACTTGGAAATGGCCCCTGCTCTTCAAGTGTTTTGGTTCCCCTGGGATGCGCTGTGTTCTTATAAGAACACACAGATAGGCATTTGGGGCAAGGATACACAGCAGGCCATGTCCAGCCATTCAGAGTCCTCAGCCAGTATTTTGAACTTGGAACTGTAAAGAAAGCAAAAGAGCACCTCCCAGATTATCCAAAGGTGAAAGATAAGAATTGCGACTTCTTAGACTGGGATGTGGCTTAAATGGTAGAGATTCTGCCTAGGAAGTAAAAGGCCCTGAGTAAACAACCCTCAATAAAGAAAAAATAAAATTCTACTTCTAGCCAACCTATAATTCAAGAAGCAGATTTAAATCCCTGGTTCCAAGAGATGTTGGAATACACATAAATCCCTCTCTTCTTGCAATCTGTTGATGTTTTCCTAAATTTATGTTGCTGCAAAGAGTCTTAACTTACCGTTAAAACTAACTGGTAAGTTGGTTTGCATAGAAGATGTACAAAATTATAATTTAGGACACTCAGAAAAAGGCTCATGGTTGTAATCATAGCTACTCAGGGACCTGAGTTCTGAAGATTGTGGTTGGAAGCCAGCCCAAGCTGGCTCAAAACCCTGTCTTCAATAAACCAGCAAAAAAGTCAGCCTGTGGGATGGAATTAGTCTTTTAACTCCACTTCATTACTTGAAAAATTACACATAATTATGCAATGAACCTACTCCGATTAAGGTGTTTTTTTCCTCAAAGGTGCCCTAGTGCCATGATTGCATATTTTTATTACCATTTGGAAATGGAGAAGCCACTTGTTATATGCCTTGGAACCTCTGCCCCTCTCTACCACTTTTTTCTCCCTCCCTCCCCCAAAAGAAATATTTTCCTGGCACCAGTGGCTCATCCCTATAATCCTAGCTACTCAGGCGTCTGAGATCTTAGGATCATGGTTCAAAGCCAGCCTGAGCAGGAAGATCCATGAGACTCTTAATCTCCAATGAACCACCAAAAGTGGAACTGCAGCTCAAGTGGTAGAATGCTTTCCTTGAGAAGGAAAAAAAAAAAAAGCTCAGGGACAGTTCCCAGGCCCTGAGGTCAAGCTCCAGGACTAGCACCAAAAAGAAAAAAGAAAACATTTCTTTGTCCAGACAAATGAATTACATTTTCTCTAGGGTTTTGCTTGTTGCGCTGCACACTGTGGACCTCACCTTGCAGAACAAGTCCCCGAGTCCCCCCTTGGCAGGAGCATCTGCATGTAATAATGTCTGTCAATTATTATTCCTCACATAATACTGTAGAACTTAATGTAAGATTCAGGGAAGCTCAAATTTTGTTACTTGTCTTTTAATAATGCAAATTTTTGTCAAATCAAATAAAGATCAATGAATGTTCTATTAAAAAAAAAAAAAAACCCACAGGGCCGCGAGTTTGGCCTAGTGGTAGAGTGCTTGCCTTGCATGCACAAAGACCCAGGTTCAACTCCTCGGTACCACATACATAGAAAAAAGCTGGAAGTGGTGCTGAGGCTCAAGTGGTAGAGTTCTAGCCTTGAGAAAGTCCAAGGACTGGCAAAAAAAGAAAAAAAGAAAAAAAAAAAAGCCTGGAGGTGTGTGGTTCAAATGGTAGAGTGCCAGATATGAACAACACAAATCCAGGCAAAAGTGTGATATGATGAGTTCAATCCCCAGTACCAAAATACATAAAGTAGAAAGGAGGAGGACCCTGAACATTGACAGGTAGATATGGACTAAGTATAATCACACCTCCCCCAACCTAACATGTCCTGCAAAGTGTCAGGTGTGGTGTGGATTATTTCCTCATAGAAATTGAACAGAATGAATCATACCATAGTCATGATGGTCTAGAACCATAGGGTTAGGCAACAAACTAGAGCTCAGAAAGCAAAAGCGATGAAAATCTGAGTGTTGTGAATTTGTAATAATATTGAAGGAGACCTTCCTTAGATGTTTTGTCTATGAAACAGAGGAAGGTCCCACAAACGCCTGGATTACATTAATATAAAGAATATATGAAGCTGGGCGTGGTGGCTTATGCTTGTAATCCTAGCTACTCAGGAGCCTGAGATCTAACGATCACGATTCAAAGCCAGCCCTGGGACTAAAGTCCATGAAACTCTTATCAGCAATTAACCACCAGAAAACCGGAAGTGGCGCTGTGGCTCAAGGGGTAGGATGGTAGCCTTGAGCTGAAGAGCTCAGGGAAGCGCCCAGGCCCAAAGTTCAAATCCTACAACTCCCCCAACACACACACACACACACACACACACACACACACACACACACACACACAGAAGAATATATGAGTGGGGTGGCTCACGCCTGTAATCCTAGCCACTCAGGAGGCAGAGATCTGAGAATCGCAATTCAAAGCCAGCCCGGGCACGAAAGTCCAAGAGACTTTTATCTCCAATTAACCACCAGAAAACCAGAAGTGGTGTTGTGGCTCAAGGAGTAGAATGCTAGTTTTGAGCTGAAGAGCTCAGGGACAGTGCCCAGGCCCAGAGTTCAAGCCCCATGACCAACAAAAAAGAAAAGAAAAAAAAGAAAAATATAAATGCTGGAAGCTGGTGGCTCATACCTGTGGTCCTATCTACTAAGGAGGCTGAGATATGAAGGTTGTGGTTCAAAGCCAGCTTGGGTAGGAAAGAGTGAGACTCTGATCTCCAATTAACTATCAGAAAAAACAGAAGTGGTGCTGTGGCTCAAAATGGTAGCTAGGCATGAGCTAGCAGTGTCCAGCTTTTAGATAATTCTTTATCTAAATGTCAAAGTTGAAATTAAATAGCTATGTTAGGTTTATGATTTTTTTTTCCATTGTGACAATCTTGAAAATTTCAAAGGATTCATTTTGGCTTAAGATTTCAGAGGTTTAACATGGCCCTGTGGTAGTGGGTCTGTGGTGGGGCAGACCATCGTGGCAGGAAAGTGAAGTGGAGCAGAGATACTTACCTTATGGCAGCCTGGAAGTAGAGACAGAAGGATAAGAAAGAAAGAGACAAGGTTGTACCCTTCACAGGCAAGCCCTCAATGACTTGCTTTCTCTTATCAGGCCTTCCCTTCCACAGTGTTCCCAATAGTTACCCAATTGAGAATCCAGTAGGAGTTAATTCATCAATTAGGTCAGAGCTCTTACAATCTATTCAGTCACCTCTCAATAGCTCTCCCATGTGGGGATCAGACCTTCAACATATGAGCCTCAAAGGAACATACTGGATCTAAACTATAACAATCCTTTTTTTTTTTTTACAAAACTCAAAAAGTTCCAATTGGTTGCAATTCTAAGTATAAAAGGCAGAATTATGAAGTTCTTGAAGATAATATAGAAATATATCTTTAGGGGCTGGGAGTTTGGCCTAGTGATAGAGTGGTTGCCTGGCATGCAGCATGAAGACCTGGGTTCGATTTCTTGGTCCCGCATACATGGAAAAAAAAAAAGCTGGAAGTGGTGCTGAGGCTCAAGAGCTAGAGCACTAGCCTTGAGAAAGTCCAAGGACAGTGCTCAGGCTGTGACAAATATATCTTTCGCGCGCGCGCGCGCACACACACACACACACACACACACACACCCCTATAAAGGGAATATGAAGAGTGATTTCTGACAGCAAACTGCCCTTGGACTAGAACCACAGCCCTTTCTAGCCTACTTAAATAGGACATCAGACTGGACTTTGCCAAGGTTCCACAATCATGCAAGACAATTTCTCAATTTTCTTTACTCTGAAATCCTATTGGTTGTATTTCTCTAATGAACCTTGATAAATACATCCTGAAGATGCTTAACTTCTCTAAGCCTCCATTTCTTTACCTGAATAATGAGCAGTTTAGATTTTCTAGGAGTTCTGTGAACATAAATCTGGAAATGGAATCTACAAATTTCTAAAACCAAAGCTGATTTTTCAAAATTCTAAAGATTTTGATGTAGTCAGATCTGAAATGCTCCTTGCTACCTAAAACAATCCGCAATTATGAACAAGTACAGTTCACATGTATACATGAACTTGACATGGATAAAGAAATGGAGAACACCTTTCTTTATACGTAGTCCTATCCCTGTTGAGCTTTACAATGCAGTCAAATTAAGGTATAGAAATGTAATCTGAAAATAAAAAGAACTGAAAGTGCATTTAAAGGTCTTAATAAGAATATATTGATATAGGGACTGGGAATGTGACTTAGTTGTAGAGTGCTTGCCTAGCGTGCATGAAGCCCTGGGTTCAATTCCTCAGTACCACATAGACAGAAAAAAGCTGGAAGTAGAGCTGTCGCTTAAGTTGGAAGAGTGTTAGCCTTGAGCAAAAGAAGATCAGGGACAGTGGCCAGGCCCTGAGTTCAAGCCCCAGGACAGGTTAAAAAAAAAAAAAGAATATATTGATATAGTCAGAGCATTTAAGGGCCTGGAGTGTGGCCTAATGGTAGAGTGCTTGCTTAGCATGCATGAAGACCGTGGTTCAATGCCTCAGTACTACATACATAGAAAAAGCTGGAAATGGTGCTGTTGCTAAAGGGGTAGAGCTCTAGCCTTGAGAAAGCCCAAGGACAGTGCTCAGGCCCTGAGTTCAAGCCTGGCAGTTCAAGAACTGGCAAAGGGGAAGCATTTAATTTTGAACTATGTCAATCTATCTTCACTCCTTAAAACAAATTTAAAAAAACATATAAAATCCTCCACCTCCAAAAACGTAACCATGAGTAATATGTCTTGACATATGGAGAAAGATTCTGTGGCCAAACAATTGAGAATTGACCTAAGCAGACTGCATTTCTGTGGTCTTCTTAGTGTCTTTTCAATTACCCTATCCTAAATTTCTTTAGCTCTAAGAATCTTCTTTGTAGTTGTTGCAGTCTATTTAGTGCCCTTGTATACCTTAGATGCTTTGGGAAATAGTGTTATGCATATAGAAATGTGTACATGTTGCTTCTGACACCTTTAGCTAACATACATAGGTTTTAGAGAGCAGAATGTGATTAAAAAACATAGATCTAAGTCCTTTCTTATTGTTATATGTATTTATATGTCAAATCCCATTCTCTAAGTCATAACCAGGAGTAATCATAACATGCTAGAACCTGATTTGCTTGTAAAGCAAGTACAAAGTGTCCTACATCCAGCATTATAAAAGGATCCGACTGCATTTCATTCCCTAGTATGACATTTGAGAAAATTCTGGCAGATTTCTGTTGAATGCCACAGGTTGTATTGTCTCTTAAAGGAAAAGACAGGAAGGTGACAGAAGCCACATCTTTCAGAGTCGAACAGTATTAATTCCCTCTGGGGGTATAAATGGAAGAAGTGCAATGGAAAAGACCTCATTTAAAGGATAATAAAGTGTAAAGCACTCTGAGAAGTGTTGAAGGTAAGACCTCAACCCTACAAGCTGATAAGCAGGTCCAGACTTTTATTTATAGTGACATGAGTGACATTTATCTGCCTTTCACTAGAACATCTAATCCACTTGTCAAGGTGTGTCTTAAATAGAAACTTGATTTCTGGTTGGAGTTGACAGGTGTTGAATACAAATGTGACTGCTCTGGCTGAAATTCCTGATTGGAAAGAAATCATTAATATTTGAAATTATCATGTAATTAACTATACCAATTCTATTTCAGTTTGCCTCAAAAAGGACATATTCTGGAAAGGGTCATGGCTTTGAGATAGAAACTTTGGTCTTTCATTTGAAACAGAAGTGAAATGAATTACTAGAGTTTAAGAAAACCTCAAATTTCTCTACTTAGTCCCTAAGTTGAAGCATAAGAATGTAGATCTCTTTCTTACCTTAAATTATTATCCTTAACTCAAAATGAATGCAGGACTTCTATGAGAACTTCCCACCTCCTATAGTAAAGGAATTGTAAGAGAGTTAGGGTCCAATGCTCCCACAAAGAGCACATTTAAAAATTAAGTTGTAATAAGTAGTTAAGGGGCTGGGAGTGTTGCCTAGTAGAAGAGTGCCTAGCCTGCACAAAGCCCTGGGTTCCTTGGTACCACATACACAGAAAAAGCTGGAGGTGGTGCTGTGACTTGAATGGTATAGCACAATGACCTGAGTTCAAGCCCCAGGACTGGGGAAAAAAATAATAATAGTAATAATGAGCAGTAGCAGTAGCAGTTCAAGTAGAATAAGGCCATAAGGGTTTACACGTAAATTAAAGATACTATTGGAGTTTAAAGGAGAAAAAAGAAAGGTTAATGAATGAAGAGAGTCAGCAAGAATGTATGAAGTGTGACTGAGTAAAGACATTTACTAAAATGATGTACCATTAACTCTGAGATATAAAGGTCCCAATTCACATCATCGCTCCCTCTCCCAATCTCAACACTCTTTGTCCCTTACTCTCTTTACCCCTCATTCCCCCACCTCTAATTCTTGTCCATATGCTTCTTTGTCCAATCGGTTCTTTATTTCAGGGGTGCACGCCCTAATGCATGCATCTGCTCCTCCGCCTAATCCTAGATCATAAGCACCTTAGAAAAATCACTTCTATTTCCTCTTCTCTGGCAGCTATGTTCAGCTATAGTTGTTTTTGTTTTTGTTGGTTTTAGCCAACTTTATTTAGGTACAATTTATACACATGAAAGCACATCTGTATTAACTGTAGGGTTCAATAGGTTTGACAAATGTGTACACTTGTGATTTATCACTACCATAAAGATATAGAACAAAAACGTCACTGAAATAAAAGGACTTTTGTGCTTCCTTCCTATTCCTGGACTCAAGCAATCATGGATCTCATTTTGTTACTAAAGATTAGAACCGTAACAAATTTAAAAAATTATATACACAGTGGTCAAGTAGGCTTCATCCCACAGATGCAAGGCTGGTTTAACATTCGCAAATCAATTAATGTAATACATCATATCAATAGAGCTAAGGATGCGGAGAAGGCATTTGACAAAATACAACATCCATTCATGTTGAAAGCAGTAGAAAAAAACAGGAAAAGGAGGTACATTCTTAAAATAATTAAAGCCATATATGACAAACCTACAGCCAGTGTCTTACTTAGTGGAGAAAGACTGGAACAATTTAAATCAGGAACTAGACAGGGATGCCCACTTTCTCCACTTCTCTTCAATATAGTAATGGAACCCTTACCCAGAACAATAAAGCAAGAGAAGCACATCAAAGGAATCCACGTAGGGAAAGAAGAAATTAAACTATTCCATTCACAGATGACATGATCCTATACCCAAACGACCCAATAAACTCCACTCCCAACTCTTAGAACTAATAAATCAAACTGCAAACTGGCAGGATACAAAATCAACCTGCAGAAGTCAGTAGCCTTTCTATATGCCAACAATACGCAAACAGAAGGAGAAATCAAGAAAATGATCCCATTTGAAATAGCCTCTGAAACAGGATGTGGAGAAAAAGGAACCCTACTACATTGCTAGTGGAATTGTAAACTAGTTCAGCCACTCTGGAAAGCAGTGTGGAGGTTTCTTCAAGAACTGAAAATTGACCTTCCCTACAATCTCGCCATTCTACTCCTGGGTATCTACCCTGAACATCATAACCCAAGGACACCTGCTCAGCTATGTTCATCTCTGCACTATTGACAATAGCCAGGCGATGGAAACAATCCAGATGCTCTACTGCAGATGAATGGATACAAAAAATGTGGTATATATATATATATACAATGGAATTCTACATAGCCAACAGACAAGATAAAATAATGGCGTTTGCAAGGAAGTGGATGAATCTAGAATGAATCATGTTGAGTGAGACAAGTCAAGACGAAAAGAACAAAAGGAGCATGGTATCCTTAATATGTGGCTATTAGATCCAAACAGCATAAGAGCGAGGACTCAAAAGTTGCATACCCAATGCTGTTCCTGGACATTTATTCAATAGACCACAAACCAGGCCACACTAAATCTACCAACACAACCATGTTCATTGCAGCAACCAAGATGTCCCTCAGTGGATAAATAGATAAAGAAAATGCACAATGGAATTCTGTGCTCCTATCAGAAAGAATGAAATTGCCCCATTCGAAAGGAAATGGAAAGACTTGGAAAAAATTATATTAAGTGAAGTAAGCCAGACCCAAAGAAATATAAGTTGCAAGGTCTCCCCCCTTTGTGGTACCTATAAATCTACAAGTAAATATACTGGATGTAAAAGAAAAAACATACAGTGGGACCTGATAAATTATATTAGACTCTAGATATTAACACAGTGAGACCAAGGAAGGATATCCTCACAGAGGATCACAAGGGCTCAATAGCTATGAGCATATGATCATATAAAATAATGTTTATCAAAATGAACTCTAAGAAATAGAAAAAAGGGGGGTTTGTTATTTTGCTTTGTGTGGGTTGTTTGTTTCTTCTTTGTCATTTTTTAAATTGATTTTTTTCTTGTATGTAAGTTTATCTGCTTGGGAGAGACAAAGAGGGTACAGAAATGGAGGGACAAAAGGTGAACAAATGCAGCAGTGATACTCACTAGACACTATGTTGAAAATGAACTCTACTACTTGTAGGAGAGTTATTCTTCAGGGAAAAATTGGAATCAAAGTAGGAAAATGGCAACACTATTCAAAAAGAAATGTATTCGTTACCTGACCTATGTAACTGTGACCCCTCTGTACATCAACTCTACAATAACAATAAAATGTATTCAGTATAAAAATCCTTTCTTACAAAAAAGAAATAGCCCCCAAAAGAATAAAATATTTGGGAATTAACTTAACTAAAGATGTAAAGGAACGGGTAGGGGGTGTAGGGGGGAGGGAAACGGGTACCAAGACATGTGAAAGGGTATCAATGTATGTGAATTAATGCACCTTCTATCTGGCAAATATCATGTAACCCTTTTACTAATTACAATAAAAAAAGGAAAAAAAAAAAAAGATGTAAAGGAATTATTTAATGAAAACTATAAAAGCCTAACAAAAGAAATTAAAGAGGACACCAGGAAATGGAAAGACATCCCATGATCATGGGTAGAGAGAACCAATATAGTGAAAATGGCCATACTGCCAAAGTTGATGTACAAATTCAATGCAACCCCCATCAAAATCCCAAGGACATTATTTTTTTCCAAGGACATTATTTACTGAAATAGAAGGTGTAATCTAAAGGTTCATATGGAACAACAAAAGACCTAGGATAGCCAAAACAATTCTAGGCAAAAAGAGCAATGCAGGTGGTATTACAATACCAGACTTCTCTACTATAGAGTCACAATAACAAAAATAGCATGGTATTGGCACAAAAATAGACCAGAAGATCAATGGAACAGAATAGAAGATCCAGAAATAAAACCACATACTTACAGTCAACTTATATTTGACAAAGGAGCCAGGGATATACAGTGGAACAAACACAGCCTATTCAATTATTGGTGTTGGCAAAACTGGGCAGCCACGTGCAGAAAACTAAAAATTGATCCTAGCCTTTTGTCATGCACAAGCATTAACTCAAAATGGATCAAAGACCTCAATGTCAGACCTGAAACCTTGAAACTGTTACGTGATAAAGTAGGAGAGACACTGGAACTCATAGGCACAGGCAAAAACTTCCTGTCCCTGTCCCAGGGTCACAACAGATTGGAGAGAGACTCAACAAATGGGACTACCTAAAAATAAAACATTTCTGCACAGATAAAAGCATAGCTACTAAAGTAGAAAGACAGCCGACCAACTGGGAAAAGATACTTACCAATAATACATCAGACAAATGTTTAATATGCAGTATCTACAGGGAACTCAAGAAACTAATCCCCCCAAACCCAACAAGACAATCACTAAATGGGCAAGGGAACTAAAGAGCGACTTACCAAGAGAAGAGGTTAAAAGGGCAGAAAAAACATATGTGAAAATGCTCATCATTCATGGTCATACAGGAAATGCAAATAAAAGCAACTCTAAGATACCACCTTACCCCAATCAGAATGCCCAATATTCTGAACTCATTGACAAAATGCTAGCGGGGTTGTGCAGAAAGAGGAACCCTACTGCACTGCTGGTGGGAATGTAAACTAGTTCAGCCACTCTGGAAAGCAGTGTGGAGGTTTCTTGAAGAACTGAAAATAGACCTTCCCTACAATCCTGGGCATCCTTCCATACCACTCCTGGGCATCTACCCTGAGCATCATCATCCAGGATATGATAAGGACACCTGCCCTGCCATGTTCAACTCTTCACTATACACAATAGCCAAACGATGGAAACAACCCAGATGCCCTACTGCAGATGAATGGATACAAAAAATGCGATACACACACACACACACACACACACACACACACACACTAGAATTCTACATAGCCAACAGACAATATAAAATAATGGCATTCGCTGGGAAGTGGATTAAATTAGAGCAAATCATGTTGAGTGAGATAAGTCAAGACCAAAGGAACAAAAGGCGCATGGTCTTCTTGATTTGTGGATATTAGATCCAAACAGTGCAACAATGATGACTCAATATTTGGGTACCCAAGGTTATGGTCATGGTCTTGGAGGTATAAACATAACTACATATACATAAAAATCTATGTGGGCTATATACTCTATAGACATTGTTTTATTACATAATATGTATCTATAACATACAAACCCTCAGCTTAATTTTAATTATGTTCTAAAAATCTATGTGCCAGTGATTGTATATAGAGATTTCCCTTCTTGAATACTTGTTTGTTAAACATGACATTTGAAATATGATGTAAAAATTGATGTTAATAAATTCTATAATTAAAAAATGGGCTGAGCCCAAAGGGCAGGAGGCATCTCTTAAGTGGTAGTGCATCTGCCTAGGAAGCTCTGAGTTCAAACACCAATACTGAAAAACAAAGTCTGTGGGGGGGAGTTCTTCAACTATCTCACTAATATTTTTAAAATTACCAGCAATATATTAAAATAAAGTACTAAAATAGTTACATTGAAAAAAATTAGAACAGTATTTTCCTACAGTTTTACTATAAATGAAGCCATACCATTTCTAGTCTTTCTTCTGGCTTCTTTTACTATTTATAATATTTTTGAAGTGCATACATGTTGTTTGAATCAGTAATTTTTCTGTGCATGTAAGAGTTCTGGGGCTTGAACTCCCCTGAAGCTGCTGTTCCTGCGATTGTGTGTTCAAGTTTTTGTGATCAAGACTAGCAGTCTACAACTTGAACCACAGCTCCACATCTTTTTGGTGGTTAATTGAAGATGAGACATTTTAACTGTCTCTAAGGAAATTCATACCAAACCTGTTTCTAGGATTTCAGGAATCTTGTTTTTGAAAGAAGGAAAGTACAGAGGGAATCCTGCCTTTATAGATTCAGTCGACAAACATAAGCAGTATCTCTGTAGAATGGAGTCACTGCATCAACTGAAAAGGAGGGGAATGCTAGCAGATGGTTCTGGGAGAGCATGAAGTGACTAAGTCCATTGATGGGATTTTAACTGAAGCACAAGCTGGAAAATTGGAACGTACAGCCCATGACAATTACAAAAAGAAAGAAAAATGCAAGCCATCCTGTCTCATTAGTCATTCGTGAATTCATATGAAGTTAGTGCCTTGTTGAAGCATCATCATAGGCAAGATTTGGATCCATAACATCTCCTGGGATCAGCTTGTGAGGGTTTTTTTAAGGCAATGCTAATCATAAAATTGATAGTGAAGAAGGGAGGGGAGTGGGAAAGAAGAATTAATTCCTTTAAAAATCATCAGTAGCCAATTTTCTTAGGAATATGATTATCTCAATTTGAAGAGAAAATATATTCATAATTTGGTTCAGAAAGTGTACAGCACCATTTCTTATTCTATTTTTCAAATGTGGTTTACAGTCTTCGGCAAATCCCTGTATTCTTTTCTGAAATGAATCTTCCACATGAGCTAGAATGTTCCTTTGTCCTGACATGTGTTTCTTAAATAGAATCCTTCAAGAAACTTGAATAAGAACTAAAAACATGGAATTGAACACTTGTGTTATGCAAAAATGAGTCATTATCTGGCTTAAAGCTTGCACAATGTAGAAGCTACTCACACTCCAGAATTTAGTCCTGCACAATAGGAGAATGCCTTAAATTAATTAGTGCTTTCAAAAATGCAACAAAGGTAAGGATCAAAAAGCTTTTCTTCCAGTGAAAGACAGGGGACACATTTCTATCTTTCTATCATAGGATCACTAGCAGAGGGAGAACTTGCTTAGAAATCTCTACCTTTTACAGACAACACTTTAGCCTGTGGTTACAGAAAAGAGATGGTGATTTGGTCACACCAAAAGACCAGGATTTTTTCTTTTTTGCCAGTCCTGGGCTGAGTGTCTGATGGCTTGAGCTCTGTCCTTGGGCTTTCTCAGGGCTAGAGCCCTACAACTTGAGCCATAGCACCACTTCTGGCTTTTTTTTTTCTATGTATGTGGTACTAAGGAATCGAACCCGGGTCTTCGTGCATTCTAGGCAAAGACTCTACCACTAGGCCAAACTCCCAGCCCCAGGATATTATTTTTTAATATGGCTGACCCTGCTAAAAAGACAAATTAAATCACCCAGAATCCCCCCCAGAAAAACTAGAACAAATAACAACAACAATCCTCTTATTACATTTTCCACAAAGTGGGATGATATGCATTTATTGTTATGACCAGCCTTTTCTGCCGAGATGATATCTTGTGAATTTTTTTTTTACCCAGGTTGATGTGGAACTACAATCCTCCTGATCTCAGCCTTCCATGCAGCTGGGATGACAGGCACGAGCCATTATTCCAAAGAATACATCCTATTCTTAATTACATGTATATGTATCAGTTCTATCATCCATTGATGATTCTTGCCTGACACAAATTATGATGGTGGCAAAAGGTGATGTTTCTTTTTTTTCATATAATTTTTATTGTAATTAATAGAAGGGTTATATTACATTCACCAGATGGAAGGTGCATTACTTCACATACATTGATACCCTTTCACATGTCTTGGTCCCCATTTCCCTCCCCCCCACCTCCACCCCCACCCTCATCTTGTTTTCCCCCCTTTCCTAAAGGGTGATATTTCTAACTCTGGCATTCTGTTTACATTCTTAGTTAACTGAAAGAGAAAGTTCTTCACAGTTGAATGCCAACTAATCATGCCTAATTGCTACACACACTCACATAAGTATACCTACTTATATATACATGAATATGTAGATATGTTATCTAAAGTATACATTATTAGTTGGTATATATATACATACTCCACATGTATTTGTAATAACCATGGCAAAATTATGTAAGTGCTAGAGATTGATCCCAGGGCTTTCCTCTTCCTAGACATGTGTTATACTGTGGAGCTACTTCCTCAGTCTTAGTACTTGGCCTTGCCTCCTTCATACCCACTCTGCAATGAGAATGGGTCATCTGAGTCTTGCTTACAAGGGTGGTCTCCCATCTAAGTACTAACCAGACCCGACCCTGCTTAGCTTCCGAGATCAGACAAGATCAGGCGCGTTCAGGGTGGTATGGCCTAGTGGTAGAGTGCTTGCCTAGCATGGACGAAGACCCAGGTTTGATTCCTTGGTACCACATACATAGAAAAAAGCCGGAAATCGTGCTGACACTCAGGTGATAGAGCTCTAGCCTTAAGAAAATATAAGGACAGTACTCAGGCCCTGAGCTCAAGCCCAGGACTGAAAAAAAAAAAAAAAGCAAGTACAAGGATGAGGAAGATGACTGCAATTCCAAAATGTACCTAAAATTATATTTGATGTCAATAATATTTGCTGTCAACTTTGAAATCTCAGAACAAAGCTGCTCTAGAAAAGAGACTGGTTGTGCTCAACAAATGAATGGAGAGCTCAGGAGAGATTGCAGACAAGCCTTGTGAAGGAGTTATGGAGACACAGACCAGACACCTGGGTCAATGTCATCTCTCATTTAAGAAAAAAAAAAAAGGATTGGAGGCCAGGAGTTCAGCCTAGTGGTAGCATGCATGAAGACCCAGGTTCAATTCCTTGGAACCACATACATAGAAAAGGTCAGAAGTGGTGCTGTGGCTCAAGTGGTAGAGCTATAGCCTTGAGAAAGCCCAATTCAAACCTCTGGACTGGCAAAAAAAAAAAAAAAGGATAAAAAGATTTGGAATGACTTCAACTTTGTGCTTCTTTAAGAAACTATCAAGCTCAGAATTGTGATGAATGCTACTTTGACCTGGGGGATGGGTAGGGGCACAGGAAACAACAAAATGCTTTTTATTTAATAGAGTCAAGCAAGGGTCCATCTTTTTTTCTGCTTGAGCAGGGTTTGTGAATCCTAACCAGGCTGAGAGGCTCTCCAAGACCTCAAGTTTGCCTAGCAGAAACAATATTGATATTCTGTTTTTACTCAATGATTCATCACCAGAGGTTGCATAGAAGATCAAGACTGCAAAGCATCCTCTCTTCTTCTCTCTCTGGAGTTCTTTCCCAGTTCTGGCAGACCTGTTTTCTTGGGAGGAAATAAACATTAACCTCAAATTCTGTAGTTCCCACTTACAGCTTGTCAAGTCCCTGTGTGTTTTTTTTTTCAGTTTCCAGGGAGAATGGGCAGAGGATTATGCTCTATCTTCCAGGTGGAAAACTTACAGTAAAGAATTCATAAGAAAAAGATTGAAACCACAAGCAAACTTTTGAACATCCCTATGTACAATTTAATGCTTAGGAGGACAAAATCATGACTCCTGGGCCGGGAGTTTGGCCTAGTGATAGAGTGCTTGCCTAGCATACACGAAGACCCGGGTTCGATTCCTTGGTACCACATACATAGAAGAAAAGCCAGAAGTGGTGCTGTGACTCAAGTGGTAGAGCCCTAGCCTTGAGAAAGCCCAAAGACAGTGCTCAAGCCCTGAGTTCAAGGCCTAGGACTGGCAAAAAAAAAAGTCATGACTCCTCCTTTTAAACTCACCTAAAACCTTTAGGATTGTTTCATGCACTATCAACAAGAAACCTGTAGATTTATTTGGCCTTGGAGATAATGCACCAACTAAGAAATATTAGCACACGTAGATCTGGTTCTTCAAGAAATAGAAACAAAAAAGAAAATTAAACAAACAAATTAAACCTTTGACTTGACTATCCTGATTATTGTTTATAACTCCCCTATCCTTGGTGACTCTGTTTCTGGAGGTGTGCTGTCAGCTACTCTACCAATAGAGGCTACCCAAAGTTGTTTTAAAATACTTTTAAAATTGTTATAAAGGTAATATACAGAGGGTTACAGTTATATAAGTCAGATAAAGAGTATATTTCTTTTTGGACAGCATCACCTCTTCCCTTGCTCTCTCCTGTTTTTTCCCTCCCATCCCCCAAATTCTTTTTTTGACATCATATTGTAAAAACTGTTTTACATTCCTTTCTACTTCTTCCTCTCTAGGTCTCCCTCCTCCTAAACATCTTTTCAAACTACACCTTCCCCTGTGATCCATCTTAAATCAAAAGGAAGAAGCTATAATTTTACTACACAGGAAAAGAAAACAAATGTTTTATCAAGAAATAAAAGAACATAGGAACGAATGTAGCTAAAGCCCGTAAAGAAACCATTATGCAAAATTACGAATATAGGAAATGTTTAGATGTGACCAAAAATAACATGTAAAAGCACTTACAATCTAGGACTAGTTGTGGAACATTCATTTTGAAAAACTTCTATCCACTAAAAGTAAATGACGGCTCTTATTAAAGCCTATAACCTCTGAAGTAGGGAGAACAGGTGCTGTTCCCAATTCAGGTGAACAAAAGTTGCCTAGATGATAACCACATAGATTTCGAGATATAATCTTTTTCTTCAATCAAGTATCTTTCAATAATTTTTCACGACCATAAAAACCAAATGCAGTGAGGTAAGTGGCTCCTTCAGTTAAAAAATACTGCAAGAGAACAATTTTGTTCAAATAGGGAAATTTGAATAAGAGCCATATATTGGAGACCATGACTATAAATGTTATCATCTCAAATGTCTTAATAGTACTATAATTAGGCATGAAATGTCCTCATTCTTTGGAGATGCTGGCTGGAGCATTTAGGCCTAGAGGAAAGGAAAGCAAAGATATCACAAGACCAGCTGGCCTGTCCAGGGCTCCTTTCAATCAGCTGGAAAATACACTGTTTTAAACGCACAATGCTGTATAACAAATATCCTGAAACATGGCAGCCATCACTATCAAGTGGTAATTTGCTGCTAGTCTACATTTGAGCAGGCAGCACCTGTGGTCTCAAATACCACTTGTGGGCAGCTCAATGACTAAATTCCTTTTGGCTGAGTTCCTCAGTCCTCTTCTATATGTCCTGTCCAGTTGGTTAGCTTGAGTTTCCTTGTAACATGGTGGTCTCAGCAAAGTTGAACTTATTACATGGAAGCTGGAATTCCCTGAAGTACATAAGAGGAAGTGTCAGATCTTCCATAAGGCTTAGGCCTAGAAGGGACACGGTGTCAATTCTGACACATGTCATGGAGCCCAGCCTACTCTGCAGGACTTCAATGCCATGGGGAGGGGTTGTCACTAAATGGGGAAATTTACTGTAGGTCAGCAACCTCAGAGACAGGATGCTCAAAGAGTGTTTCTAAATTCTTCAAAGATTGCCTTGGGCCATACCAGATTTGTTGGTCATCTTACCATCATTCAGAACAAAATGCATGATGGGAGGGAAATGGGGGCAAAAAAAAATGAGAAGGGGTATCAATGTGTGAGAAGTAATGCACCTACTGCCTGACCAATGTAACTGTAACCCCTCTGTACATTATCCCGACAATTTAAAAAAAAGAACAAAACAACATAAAAGGAGGAAAGATTTCTTTTGGCTCAGAGTTTCAGAAGCTTTAGTCTTTGTTTTATATTATTTTATTGTTGGGGTGATGTGCAGAGGGGTTACAGTTACCTTCATCAGAGAGTGGGTACATTACTTCTTGAACATTGTTACCCCTTCCCATGCTTTTAGTCTTTGTTTTTTTTTTGGTATAGTTGCTTTTAGACCTATGGCAAGGCAGAATATCAATGGCAGAAGCATGTGAGGTTAGCTACTTACCTCTTGACAGGCTGTAGTTTAGATTTTTACCCTTCAGATTTGGTCAAATTTTGCATTGGATCACAGTCCAGGGTATTTTGTTGACTGTACCACAATGATACTAGTCCCTGATTCTTCTGGTGTATGTTGATAATTTCTCTTCTCCCACGTCCTCCTAAGAGGATTTGTGGAGGTTCAGTATTACCAGATATCAGAATATGAATCTTGAATGCCCAATATGAACTCCTGTGAAAACTCTTCCTCATGAAAATTCTAATAGCTCATAGGGAAAAATGATACACTGGTCAAGCTCTTGCTTGGCACTCGGGATGATTGAATCCCCAGCTGTTTCCTCACCAAACTTTTTTTTTTCATTTAAATTTTATTGTAAAGGTGATTACAGAGGGGTTACGGTTATGTAAGTCAGGTAATAGTACATCTCTTTCTGAACAGTGACATCCTCTCCTTCATTCTCTCAGTTTTCCCCTCTCCCCCATACCACCAAGTTGTGTAGTTCATTTCCAATATAGTGTCTAGTGAGTATCACTGATCAATTGGTTCACTCTGTCCCACTCTTTCTGTGCCTCCTCTTTCCCTCCCCAAATCAAATAGACTTATATACAAGGCAAAGCACAAAAATCAACAACAGTAACAAAAGGGAATAAACCAAAGGGAAAAGAGAGGGGCATCTGTGTGGTTTCCATGTCTTTGCTATGGTAAATGTGGTAAATATTTCAATGAACATGGTTGTGCTGGTGGCTTTAGTATGACCTTGTTTATGGTCATTTGGGTAAATGGCTGGGAATGGAATTGCTGGGTTGTAGGGAAGCTCTACGTTTAATCTTTTAAGGAACCTCCATACTGCTTTCCAGAGTGGTTGAATAAGTTTACATTTCTACTAACAGCATTTCCTTTTGACCACATCCTCACCACTTGCTAAACTCTTTTTGGTCCTTGGATCAGTTTATGTAGGCTTAATAGGACCTACACTTTGATAGTCTGTCAAATCCCTTAAATGTATTTCCTCCAAGTAGCTGATAGTTACATTATTTGCTAATATGAGGATTCAAATATGGTGTGTTTTGCTCCTGAACTCAACAGTTTAATCTCTGCATGCCTCAGCCTCTCTGGGGTTGTTCATCAACAACCTCACTAGATAACAAAGATGAATAGTTTTCCAATAAAATATTTTGTCTTCTTCCCAGAGAACATTATTGTCCAGCTGGTAGTTGTTTCTTAACCTATTTTATGGTTAGCTATGGCCACATAACTTAAGTATTCACCAGTGGAATGTGAGAAGAAACTTTCTTTCCTAAGTCTTCCACTCTCCCTCTCTTTACTAATATCCATAACACAACATGGCTGTGCAGACCAGTTTGGTAACCTAGGGATGGTAGAGGAACAAAAGAGAAAGAACCTAGGCTTCTGAATGCAAGAAACAGAGCCCCCTGCTAAACCTGGGGCTACTAACGATTGTGAAATAAATTGACATAACCCCTAAGCCACTGTACTTGGGGGCCTATTTACCCTAACAGTTGAGTCCTTGCCCTAAACAATTTACATGAAAATGAGTCTTTTCTTTTTCCTGTGAGACAGAAAAGTTCTTGAGGACAGAAAGATTATGACAAATTCATCTTACTGCTTATCTAGCATTCTTCCAGAAAGAATGCTCTTGTAGAATGAGTAATTGAACAAGCAGCTTCTCTTATGTTGTTGCAAAAAATGTCTATAAATGACTTTTTGCACATTGAGACAGGATATGGACACACCTGAAAAAAGGAGATAGACACATGTGGAACTGACATCATTCTAGTGAGACTGGAGAGAGTGGTGCAAACTGATTTCATATAATGTCTATCGGTGTGCTCTCAAGTGCTAGACAGACCTAGCTAGCCAGATCCCACAAATGACATTTAATGAACCACCACGGTGATTAAACTACAGAACATTATACAGTAGCTCCCTAGCTCTTTTCTCCAGCAAGTTCTTTCACTAGAGTGGCTTTAAATTTGGAAAGGCAGGAGACAGCAATGGTACTCTCCATCAGTATCATCTGGTATTATCTTTGGGCTGCCAGCATGACAGCTGGGAAAGAGTAGGATCAAGTTGACTGGCAGAATGCTTTGCATCTAATGAGTTTGTGCACAATAATAGTATAATAAATAAGGCTCTAGAGGAACTCAGTTATCACTTGCATTCCAAAAGTGAGATATGGCCTTACCAGAAGCTCACAGAACCATCTGTCATCAAATATTAGTCTTTGTGTCAGTGGCTAGACTAGCCTGGGGAAATGGAAAACATCAGTGAAGGGAGACAAATGATGACCCGTGTCATCCAAAAAGATTTAAGGGGAGCTGCCTTAAGAAGCAAGAGATTTTCAGATGATTTTGAAATAAGTATCTACAACCACTACCAAAAGCAGTTAGAGTTGAAATCTTAGCTGCTGAATGCTAATGAGACTTTACATTGGATGAGTTCAGTGTCTGTCATTCAGAATAAGTTCTTGAGTAATATCATTCTTATCTCCTTGGATTTGGGACTGGAATTATTGTGATCATCTTTAATGTGTTTTTGCCAGTTCTGATCCATCATGATCTGATTGTCACCAAAGCATTCTGCCAAGGACATAGCCATTAGTGACAGGGATATTGAGACTGGACGAAAGCTTGAGAATTTGATAAAAGCTGTTAGGATTTGTAGTTGTTTGGTTTCCTCATTTCTCTGTTGAGAGAAAGAAGGAAGAAGCTCACACATTGTCACAAATAGAGAATTGTGGCCTACATAAATCTCATCAATCAACAGGATCACTAATCACGGAGCATATCAATCCACTTGGTAATGGGAAGAGTCAGGGAGGATAGGGTAGAAGGATGATGATTTTTTAAAGAATATGAAATTAGAATAATAATTCACCAAAATGAAAAATTCAAGGAGAGCCAAGTCCCAGTAGCAGCAAATACAAATTTATGGGGCTTCACTGTACAAGGATTGTACAAAAATTTGCCTTGTTAGGATTTCTTTCTAGACAAAGCATGGTAAGTTTCTGACATGGGTCCCTAGGGACAGGATTCAGCAAGGTGAATTTTGGTGGCTTATAGAATTCACCTCTAAATCTGCTTTTTCAGTTGGGAACAATCTTTCACTTTATTCCTGGACCAGTATTGGCAGATGCTTACAGAGAACCGAGTAGAACAGTACTCAACACCCTTCTGGCATCTCTTGTGTATCTTGTTAATACTGTAGAGCCTGCTTAAAACTACACTGTCTAGACTCCCTTGCAGCTAGGCTTCCATTGTAATTTAGGTAGATCCTACCAATCAGAGATTTGAAGGGTAGGAAG
This sequence comes from Megascapheus bottae, assembly GCF_031878675.1. Lineage (NCBI taxonomy): Eukaryota > Metazoa > Chordata > Mammalia > Rodentia > Geomyidae > Megascapheus > Megascapheus bottae. The sequence continues at coordinate 13,382,650 of NC_143526.1, forward strand.
CAGGAAGATCTGTGCTGCTCTTTTGCTGCCACTGTTGCTCAAGTTGCAAGATTGTGGAGTTTACTTGAGGTCTCATAATGTCAGGTCATAGCACTACACATCCATTTTCCTGGGATAGATGATTGGTTTAGTAGCTGGCAGCTGAAATAGGGATTTGATTATGATGGGTTTCTGTTTATGGCAGCTTTCTGATAACTGTGGCATCCATATGGGGGACAAAGGTGTGTTTATGGAGCTGGCAGTTGTAGAAAGGTGCTCTACTTTTGCAAGGGATTTCCTCCGTGAACAAAAGGTAAGAGATCCTTTGATAGTCCAGTTCTGTGGAGGATGGCTAGTTTCTTCAGTTTTCTCAATACTTTTTTTAAAAATTCTAAACAGATTTTCTTTATTTTAAATTTATTTCAGAGGGTTGTATTTTTGCCATCCTTAATATTTTTCATATTTCCAGAAAAGCAGTGTTGAGCACATAGAGCTTGGCTATCATTCTTGTTCCTTCAAATTTGGTGCTCATTGGTGGGAGTTGTGTTTGACAATGTATGGGTTAGTTTACTTTACTATTATTATGGAGGTGATGTACAAAGGGATTACACTTACATGAGTCAGGTAATTAGTACATTTCCTTTTGTACAGTGTAAAAACATGGATGCTTCATAAATTTGAAGTCATCCTTGCACAGGGGCCATGCTAATCTCTGTATTGTTATAATTTTAGTATATGTGCTGCCCAAGGAAGCACCTCTCAAGTCTTTTTTTTTGCCAGTCCTGGCTTGAACTTAGGGCCTGAACACTGTCCTTGGGCTTTCTCAAGGCTACTTGAGCCACAGAACCACTTCTGGCTTTTTTCTATGTATGTGGTACCAAGGAATCAAATCCGGGTCTTCCTGCATGCTAGGCAAGCACTCTACCGCTAGGCCAAACTCCCAGCCCCTACTTCTCAAGACTTTTAAGTGGTTCAGTATTCTTTGTAGTATAGAGACTCCAAAGATGGTCCTATCAATTATTTTTATGACCATTTAGGCAACTCTACTCATTAAGAGGTCAAATTCCCACCCTTGTGCAATGGCTAGAATGAGTGAAGGTAAGAGCACAAGTTGGCCTCAAACTCTTTTAAAAAAAAATCATTGTCAGAGTGATTATAGAGGGGTTAGTTCCATTTGTAAGGCAGTGAGCACATTACTTCTCAAACATCGTTACTCGCCCATGTTTTTCTCCCATTTTCCCTCTCCCTACCCTCTCTCAAGTTGTAAAGTTCATTTCCAACACATTGTTTTATGAATATTGCTGCTACATGGTTCACCCTTTGTCCTTTGTCTCATCTTGTTTTATGGCCATATCTCGTCTAAACTCAAACTCTTGATCCTCTATTTGCCAAGTGCTGGGATTATGCGTATGAAACATGCTTGGCTATCTACTAATTATTTAGGTTTTTTTTCTATGAACAGCTCATTTTGACCCTTGGCTTTTCCCACTGACTTCTGTATTTCTTATTGAGGTGTAGTTCTTTATATATTTGAGATACAGTTTTTTAATATATACATTCTCCAAATGTCCCTTCTAGATGATTCCATTTCATAGTGTTGATAATTTTGCTACTCAGAAGTTTTAACTTTAAGGTGTTGGTATTCATTTCCATTTGTGAGTTTGTCCTTTTTTTGTCTTGGTTAAGAAATTCTTCCTTGCTCCAAAGTTAAAAGACACTGGCTTTTTCTCTTCAAATGTTTTATTATTTTACACTTAGCTCTGTATTCCAGCTGGGATTTCTTTTGTGCTGTATAAAAATTTGGTGCTCTCCTATATAGCTCATCAACTGTCCAGCAATACTCATTTCTGTATTACATTTATCTTATCCACATGCCTGAGTATTTCTAGGGCAACTGCTGGCTCCATATTTCTATCAGTTAGACAATACCATATCACCTAATTGCTATTCTTCATTTTCATATCAAATAGCCCAATTACTATTCTTTATTTCTTATTCTAGGGCTTTAAGTTAGGACCTCACATCCTTATTTGGCTTTTTTTTACTCCAGGTTGATGCTACTCCACTTGAGCTATACCTCTATTCTAAGCTAGTTAATTGGAGTCTTGTGGACTTTTCTGCTTGGGCTGGCTTTGTACCTCTATCCTTAGATCTCTGCCTCTTGAGTAGCAAGGATTATAGGTATGAATCACTAGCACTCAGCTATTTTTAATATTATTTACTATTTTAATAATTCTATTTTGTAAAATATATTTAAGATTTTATTTTGCTAGCATACATTGTCATTATACAATAGGGCATTTCATGGTGGCATGCCTATATATGTATATAATGTATTCCAATCAATATTTTCACCTCCATCATTCTCCCTTACTCCGCTTCCTAATACAATTTCAACAGGTACTTTTTTCAAATATGCCAACAATTTGACACTGTTCTTTAAAATAAGTTTTGATTTTTGCGATAGCAAGATCTCTCCTCATTGTTCAAAACTGATCATATTAGCCTTTCAAACTTCCTCTTAATTTCATGATCAGATTCCTGGAAAGCATGTTGGGATTTTTATTTCTATAGCATTGGCTCATTTAATTGGGAGAGGATTCAGTGTGCCCATTTATAGTAGTCAGCTTTGTGTCACTGTAACAAAATACCTGATACTTAGGAATCAAAAATCATATGACTCAGAAGGCCAGGATAAGGTGGCACTACTAGTTTGGAGCCTCTGGTGGTGGTAGCATATCATGGTGGAATACATGTTGAAGCCAACACTCACAGCCTAAGATATGAAGCAGAGAGAAAAAGACATGCTGTGTTTGTGTGTGGTCTCATAATGCCCTTCAAGGGCATGTCTTCATGTCCTAAGAACCTCCCACTGTGTCCCATCTCTTAAGCGTTCTATAGCCATTCCCCGAGGACCAAGCTTTCAACATACAAACCTTTGAGGGACCCTATCCATATTCAAACCATAGGACTATCCATGAACATGTGGTTTTCTAACATCAATAAATGATAAACGTATAAATTTCTTTTAATAACTTCATTCCTTTTTGTCATGTGGTCTTTGTTCTTCAATTGTTGAATCTTTTCCCAGTTTTTCCAGAATCAGCCCTCCTTCTGATTTTGGAAGTTATCTTTATATCTACCAACTTTGTTGAACATTTGCTGGCTCGAATACTTTGCCTTTAGAGTCCCTTAACAATCATATGTTCTTAATAACCATATTTTCTTTAAATAAGCCTTTTTCTTCCTTTGCAGTCTGTAGTTAGCTATTTAACACTCCCAGTCCTCCTCCTTTTTCTTCCTCTTTCTCCTCCTCTTCTTTTTCTTCTTTTTGCTAGTCCTGGGACTTGAACTCAGGGCTTGGGTATTGTCCTTGAGCTTTTTCAAGACTAGGGCTCTACCCCTTGAGTCACAACACCACTTCCAGCTTTTTCTGTGTATGTGGTACTGGGGAATCAAACCCAGGGCTTCATGCATGCTAGGCAAGCACTCTACTACTAGGCCCCAGTCCCGGCCCCACCCCCCGTCTTATTGACATGATGACTTACCTACACAGTACAGTGTAGAGTACTCCTTACAACTGTGTGCAGTTGTGGCTACCACGACTATTGTCCCACACATGGAGAGGGAAGGTTTTTTTTGTCAGTCGTGTGACTTGAACTCTGGGCCTGGGTGCTTTCCCTGAGCTCTTCAGCTCAAGGTTACTTCCCTGCCCCTTGAACCACAGCACACTTCCCGTTTTCTGGTTGGTTAATTGGAGATAAGAGTCTCATGGGACTTTAGTGCCTGGGCTGGCTTTGAACCGCAATCCTCAGATCTCAGCCTCCTAAGTAGCTAGTATCACAGGCATGAGACACCGTGCCTAGCTTAAAGAGGGAATTCTTTATGACAAGTCACTAGCCTGTATTCTTATCATCTAGGGTTGAAAAATCTTAAGTTAAATCATATGTTAAGGAGTGCATGTTTGTGTTTACTTTACGAATGTTCTTTGGTGTCTTTGATCCCTGCACATGCCATTTCCTGCTTAAGAGGCCTTCACTCTCCCCAGCCTCCATTCCTCTCATATAAACACATCTAGTGAAACTTCTCAAACCCAGAGTATTTTTTTTTTTCATTCACTCCCTGGTACTTGAGGACATACTCATGCTGTAATGTAATACATAGGATGCACCTTTTCCAGCATTGTTGGAGATGAGGATGCTGAGGTCACTTTGTTAGACATTTTCCCCAGTGACTAGCCCAAGAATGCCCAAACATGGAGGAGTCAGAAAAGCCTTGCTGAGTATTACAGTTGTTATCTTAACTATTTAAGAGGCTGAGAATTGGAGGATCATTGTTCTAACTAGTAAAACTATAAAACAAACTGTTCAGGTTAAAAGATAAAGGAATATGGGCACTGTAATCCTAGCTATTTAAGAGGCTGAGATCTGAGATTTGTAGTTCAAAGCCATCTTGGGTAGGATAGGTCTGTGAGCCACTGGTCTCCAATTAAAAAAGCTAGGGCCGGGAGTCTGGCCTAGTGGTTAAAGTGCTTGCCTAGCATGCATGAAGACCCGGGTTCGATTCCTCGGTACCACATATATAGGAAAAAAAAGCCAGAAGTGGTGCTGAGGCTCAAGTGGTAGAGCTTTAGCCTTGAGAAAGTCCAAGGACAGTGCTCAGGCCCTGAGCTCAAGCCCAGGACTGGCAAAAAAAAAAAAAAAAAAAAAAAGCTGGAAGTGGAGCTATGGACTCAAGTGATAGAATGCCAACTTTACACAAAAAAGCTAGGGGACAGAGCCTAGGTTATGAGTTCAAGCCCCAGCACTAGCACAAAGTAAAGAGATACAACTCAAAGCCTCCAAGTTTTTGAGCCAGGATATGTGAAAAGCAAGAGAACATAAAACAAAAGGAAAAGGCTAATTGTTTGTCTGTGGGGGTGTGTAATTGAACTCTGGGACTCAGTAGGCTTGTACTCTGCCATCTAAGTCACAACTTCAGCTATTTTCTTCTTGGCTATTTTTTGAGATGGAATTGAGCTTTTCTGCCAAGGCTGCCTCAAACTGCGGTCCTCCTGGTATCAGCCTTCTGAGAAGCTAGATTAATAGGTATGAGCCTTTGGCACTAACCTTGGATAAAGCTGCTTAAAAATCATACAATTTCAGACAAGAAGAGAACTTAGAAGAAGCCAGAGTAGTCATATGAGTAACTTCAACCCCTAGCTTACCTGAATATGCAGCCTTTTATGGAACTTTTATGCCTCTATATTGAACTCTGCTTCATACTCTCGACTTTCTTGTTACAGCTCGAACTTTACCACTTGAACCACACCTAGTTAGATTCTGCTGGTTAATTAGTCAAGGAGTCTTACAGACTTTCCTGCCAGGGCTGGCTTTTGAACTGCCATCCTCTAGGTTTCAGCCTTTTGAGTGGCTAGGATTACATGCATTAGCCATCAGAGCCTGGCTCATAGCTAACTTCCGATACTGACTCACATGACTTTTAAAATGTGACAAAGGGCTGCACTAAGTTACCGATAGATAACTCTTAAATCATGTATATGTGTGTGTATTTTTTTTTTTTTTGCCAGTCCTGGGTTTGAGCTCAGGGCTTGAGCACTGTCCTTGGACTTTCTCAAGATTAGAGCTCTACCATTTGAGCCTCAGCACCACTTCTGGCTTTTTTTCTACGTATGTGGTACTGAAGAATCGAACCCAGGTCTTTGTGCATGCTAGGCAAGCACTCTACCACTAGGCCAAACTCCCGGCCTCGAATCATGTATAATTTATATGCCATACAACTTGTCTGTTTAGCGCATAAATTCTATTATTTCCAGTCTATTTCTCAACTCAGTCTAACAACCACCTATCTTTTTCTTTCTATGGATTTTCCTAACCTGGATCTCGACACTCTTCTCCCCTGCCCCCACCCCACTTCTGTCTCCTTTTCTTGAGCCTTCCTATCCATTTATTATCTATCTATCTATCTATCTATCTATCTATCTATCTATCTATCTATCTATCTATCTATCTACCTACCTACCTACCTACCTACCTATCTCTCATTTTCCTCTCTCCTCTTCACCCCTTCTCTTGTAGGTAGTGTGTTGCTAAGGCTGGCTTCAAACTAACCATCCTCCAGCTGAGCCTCCCAATACTGGAATTAGAGGTACATACTACCATGCTCAGCTTACCTTAGACAATTCACACACATGCATTCAGCTTTATGTTGTATGTGTAGTATATAAATAGCTTATTCTTTTTTGTGTTGATACTGGCACTTGAACGCAGGGGCTGGGTATTGTCTCCTAGTATTTTCACTCAAGGCTGGTACTCTACCACTTGAGCCACAGCTCCACTTCTGGCTTTTTAGTGGCTAATTGGAAATCAGAGTGTCACTTTACTGCCTGGGCTGGCTTCAAACCATGATCCTTAGATCTCAGCCTCCTGAGTATCTATCTAGGACTGTAGATGCGAGCCACCTAGCTAATAATTCTTTTTTAATTGAGGGATACTTGTTTGTATATACCACATTTTATTGATCCACATACCAGGTAATGGACATTTGTTTCCATTTTTTCTTTTTGTGGTGTTGAAGAGTAAACCTTAGGTCAGCATTTTGGAGCTTCATCACCAATCTTGCTAGTTTACATACACATCATGAAATTTTACTTGGTGACTGGTTCCAAGTTTTTCCCTTAGATAGTAAAAAAAAAAAATTAAAAGGATGTATTTATGTTGGAAATCAAATAAAAACACTTGGTTTCAGTCTGTTTAATGCCTTTATTTTCAACAGATGTTATAGCTCATGTGTCATAAAAGTCATCAAAGTCATCAATGGATGTATTGTGGTTTTGGGGACGTAATGCAGCTTCAATTTCTGAGTTGCTGTCATCAGACTCCCCCCAGAAGGCTGGAAGAAAAAAATATATAACTATTTAACATTTCCATGTTCTGATTACAGTTTGTGCAACAGCCCAGTAGGATTGGTTACTTAAGGCACCATTCTGCAAAAGACCTAATAGGAATACCAGGTCATGTTCCAGATTTGGCGTGGCAGAAACACATGTCATTACTGTACAAATTTACACACTTTTACCATGTGTCCTCTGCAATGTCATTGAAAAATCCATGCAGAATACTTCCTTTCCCTTCTGATGTGCCCAACTCCTCATTACAGGATGGTGATTTAAAATCAGGGTCAACACAGAAATTCAGGTTACCTAAGCTATTCTACCAGGCCTCTGGTCTTTGCAAGGGCAGAGCAGAAAAGGATGGCAGTGACAAACTTGCTTAAAGTAGCACCTGGATACAGTATCATTTCTTTGGGAGGTGATCTTAGGAGCCACAGAGAGCGATCTAGGATGGAGAGGAAGCCTATAAAAGGTGTGTTCACCAGTGCGTGCTGGCAGTGGACACCTGGCATCAAGTGTGCTGAGGCCCCTCAGAGGACCTGTGGAGAGCTCTCCTCATATTGATTGTCCTGCTGAAGCAAACACTTCACAGTCCTCACTTGAGGACAGAGGATACTAATATGTGTCACAAACAGCATTTTTTGTTTAAATGTAAAATAAAACTTGGTGTCTGATTATTTCTCTTACCATTTGACTTTAAGTTGGTCCTTAGCTTCTTTTCATTTTCATGCCTATAAAATTTAAAAAAAAAGGTTAAAAAATGTGACAACCAGGCTGAGTTGTTTTTCTTTTTTTTTTAAAGCAAGAGCTGTCAGGGAAGAAGGCAGAAACTATCCTTCCCAGATACTGACAGCATCGAGACAATACAAATGCCGGTGGTACACAGAGGCACTTGCTGAGGCATTTGTGGGAGCACTGCTACTGCAATAGCATTCCTTGAGTCCCCTTGTGTGTTCCCTTGCCAGGCTCTTCCCAGGTGCCCTCTCTCCTGGGTATGTATGCCCTCTGTGCTGTGGGTTCCGACTAGAGGATGATCACATGGTTTGGAGGCAAAGGACAACTTCCACTAAGCAGTCCTCTGGAAAACACTGTGTGAGCTTTAGTGCTCTTAGGCAAGTGAAAGTGAAATACTAAAGCAGTGGATTCGAGATGCTAAAATGCAAGGAGATTCTGAAAGGTAAAATATGTATTCACTTGAGGCAGCAATACAAACAGTTTAACAAAGTAGTCCACACCAAACGTGCTGGAAAATTACAAGTGCAATGGACACATACATTTACCTTTCTATCAAACATAAAAACTGTAGCGTCTCTTGATATCTGGTGCTTGCTGACACTCTGCTAGAGATAACAGACTCTGTGGGATGGGATTTCTCAGTTGCCTTTTCAAGAGTTTCTGCGATTTTAGTGTATTTAAAAGCCCTATCTGGGACTCACTAACATTTTTCATTAGTCTTAAATTCTCCAAGGCTTCTGTTGAGGGATGAGGGGGTCAAAGGAGACATGAGGATTACTTGTGTTATACCAGGCACCACAGTAGTCTTCTCATGGCTAGCTACAGCCTTGCTCCTCTTAAAGTAAGAGACTGCACAATCATCTATCCCTTTCTAGTGGGCAGAGTCTGGCTAACCTGCAGCTGGAAGAACTACTGTTTTTTTCATAGTGCTATAACTTACTTTGGGGGTGAGTAGTACACAAACTCCTAGTGAGGTACCATTTTCTAGGCCCAGAATCCCCTTGTAACTTAGTGCCTGCATTAGTAGTGATAGAAGATTCCTTTTACCATCTGAAAGGCAATAGCAACTCTAGAAAAGAAAAAAAAAAACCATGCATCTAGTGCGAACAAATCTCTGTACACTAATTGCTATGTTTTAAAGGCAGTTTGAGGCTGCTTTAATTTGATAAAGTCTGAGCGCCCCCTCATGGTTAATTCTGGACCCTACAGCAGATGCCATTTTCAGCTGCTTAGGTCAACTTGTTAACTTCTCATCAAGTAATTAAGAAATTGTTCTTATGCAAACGTGCTCTATGCAGGAAACACACACACACACACACACACACACACACACACACACACACACACACGGTATGATGAAAATAATACAAAATGTGAAATATTTAGGAAACTACAATCTCAGGAGAACTTATGACAAATGAAAATTTGCTAAGCCAAAGATGGAGATGGGCATTTTTATAAGGAAATCTAATAAACTTCCAGGAAAAACTCTATTTCAGTGGACAATAAGTTTCTCTTGATCTTTATATTATCCTAGGGAAAACAGGATAGGCTAGAGAGGATATCACAACCCCATCAGAACATCAATTGCAGGTTGGCGCCCTCGGCTGGCAGCTCCCATGGTTGCAGGGCTGGCAGTAAATGCCACCCACGAGGGCTTGCCAGGGTGTGGTGGCTGAGTAACTATTGCTACTTTTCCCTCAGGCATTAAAGTTGCAAGTACCCATTCTTGTCTTTGGCAAACATATTATATCCACTCAATGCTGAAGTTACAAGGCAGGAATCTATAGGCTAAAGTTACAAGGCAGGCTGCTAAAGTATACTCTCCATTGAATAAATGGACCTGGGAGAGTAAAAACTGCTTCCTGAGGAAGGTAAAGCAAGACAATGTTTGCAGAGGAGAGGAAGCTCTGGCATGCACCCATGAACAAAAGGGAACAAGTGGTCTTTACTCAGAGGACAGCTTCCTATTAGAACTCACTCCTTCGTACATTATGCTTTTCATCCCCACTCAACCACAAAATGATTTTGCTGAAGCAAATACAATGGTAGAAAAAATTTACACTGAAAGAATCTTTAATAATAAACTGTTGCCGATCTGCCTACTTGCCCGTGATTTATAATACAATAAACATCGGATTCTTTATTACGGCTTATACACTGAAGCCGCTGCTCTGAAAACTGGATTATGAAAGCCCCCGGACCCTACTACTACCACCACAATGAAATGAGCATGTATAAATGTGCTAAGAGTATCTCTTTGCATCTTTTATAGCGTGTGTGTATTAATCTGTAACACTTATTAAGAAAGTCATTGCTATGCAAAGCAGCACCCAATCCCTTTCTCTGGCTTTTCAACAGAGTGCACTGTTTAGCCAATAGGACGGACCCTCTGGCCCTCATTCTGCATTCATCACAGGCAACATTTGCACAATGTATCTCTCAAAGGCGGCTGAAAAGAAGGCCTTAATACTCATGTAAACAACTGCAAACCAATTACTTAATGAATCAGGCCCACACATAATGAGGTGCAGACAAAGAGCTATAAATGCATTTTTGCGCCCAAGCCGCTGCTTTAAAGTAAAATCCCTCAGCTGTAGTTTGGGTTTAACTAGCACATCATAATTATTGTCTCTAGGACATCAGAGGAAGCCATGTTTTTTTTTTTTTTTTTAGTCCACTAGGGTCTTTTTTTTTTTTTTTGAGATTGCTCATCAGCTCACTGACAAAATAGAGCAAAGAAGAATTTTTAAAAGTGCTACAGCAGCGCTGCACTGTTATGTTTATTCTCAAGTACTGGGTTTCGAGACCACTTGTAAAAGCAATAAAGCACAAGGAGTGACTGCAGTAAGTGGGATCCTTAAATGTAAGCCTCTAAGAAATTTCAGCAAAGCCAGGCACAAACAGCAAAACCAGAGCTCTCCAAAGCCCAGGGTGGGGTATGAACAATACCAAACCCAGTACAAGAAGCGAGCTGTGGCCAATAGCTCGCCAAATCATGTACTTGATGCCAGACCTTTCACTACTGGGTTATTATCAAGGGTGCCTGGAAGACCTTTTGTGCTTTTGCTTTTTGTTTTCTTAAAGTGGGTGATGAGATTACTTATGAATTATTAGGAAATTAATTTCATGTAGAAACAACAATGACAAAAGGCAAAAGACCTCTGCCTTAATTTAGTAGAAAAAAGTTAAATGTTAGTTTGGTGAAATATGAAATTACTAAACTGAGAAAATTCTACAAAAATAGAATCACTTTTTTCAATGTATTTAAAAATTCAAGGAATGTGTACATGTGTGTGTGTGTGTGTGTGTGTTTTCAAAAAGAAGGCCCCTAAAAAAGATGAAGATGAACTTGTTTTTCTAATATCTCTAATGATATGAGACAAACATTAAATAACACATTCCTTTACAACTCCTCATATTGAGCCAAATGATACCATTAAACCTTGAACGCTAGCTGTAGAACTGACTGGCCTTTAAATTAAAATTCTTTTAAAAAACAGTCATGACAACGTGATACTTCAATACTTCTGAATCTAGTTATCACCCACTTTCTCCAACAATATGGATGGAAAGCCAGGCATTGAAGATAATCATTTCTGATAATTAAATAAAGATTTTGGATACTCATCAAGTTTCTAAAAGAAAGGATTTTATAAGACCAGCCTCATTTTAAGTGTTCTAAAAATATTGTGATGCTTTTATAAAATATAAATGAAAGTGTTTCTCCCTCCCTCATTTTCATTTCATTTCAGTATAACATTTCCGGATGAGATCATTTAATGTCGTAGAACATTACATGTACCATTAAGAAATGTAAAGGTCTTGTTTAAAGATTTTCTCAGGGTCAAGTAGTAAATTCAAATGTAATACAATCATCTAATGCACATCACTTTAATGAGCAAAATATCACAAAGAGAAATTTACTGTGCTGTTTTAAATGATATTTAGCCCAAAGTAAAACAGTACATTTCATCAGATGATTGTGCCCATACCATCTCTAAATTCTTTCTCAGTAGCTTGAAGGCCACTGCATGATTAGTATTGTATGTTGCTGGCAAGTTCAGCACCCAAATCTTAAAACCCAATGCTTAAAACATGCAAGTACTATAGTTTAACAAATATGAAAAGAAAAAATTTGTTCTTTAAAGGCATCAGAAAAGAGAAAGATAGCCTAAATACTTAGAGAAAAAAAAAAAACCCAAGAATACAAACACTATATCCACAATTGCTAGTTTCTGTATCAGTCAACACAGAAAGAAACATAGCACTTTATTTCTTTTAAGGCCTGATGTTTTCTCTCTGCCCTTTTACTGACAACCTCCATTGTGCCGTCTCTAAGCAGCCCTACTGCGAGCAGCTGTAGACGCTAATTTGTGGTTCACTGAGGTGTCAATTGAGTCTTAAACCAAGGAAACAACAGCTGCAATACAATACTTGGCTCTGGTGCAAATATTTTCAAAGGTAGACTAAAGTTTCAACTGCTTTTTAGATAAACAAAAAAAACCCAAATCATAACCCTCCATCAAGTAACACAAAAAATAATACACAGCCAGAGTTTAATTCATTGTGGACTGACATTACTCATCTTGTTGCTATTCAGAAAGGCTTTCAGGACTTTACCTTGACAAAGGACTTTCTTCACTACATGAAAAACTAGCTTTCGGAGCAATGCTGTTACTTGTCTTTGTCTTGAATGTGCTGCTGCCAATGTTCAAACCTGTGATAAGCACAAACAGGGAGGAATGAGAGCAATGAAACAAATGGATGAAATGTGGCCTCCCAGGAACTTTGGTAAAACAAAAGCCAACAGAGGAAGATGCCACAGAAGGCATGGGAGCTGGAGGCCAGGGATGAAATACTGACAGAATACTAACAGGAAATGGTGGGGTTTTCTTGTGGTACTTCAAGAGAAGCAACATAGAGTAGAAAATGAAATCAGACAAGCAAGATGCACCACACACACACACACACACACACACACACACACACACACACACACACGCATCTTTAAAGTGGCACAGGGTACAAGATAAATCGTATTGTATGTTCTACAGGCAGCAATGGTTCACCAAGATAATAGGTCCTGAGAACCAAGTGTCAGAAATAACTGACACTCTCGGATGACAGTAACCCACTCCACCACCCTTGCACCCCTTTGCTAAATCCTCTATTTTCTACCCCACAGAAGAAAATGAATTTCCATTGAAACCCATCAAGGCTACTTTCCTATCCTGAAAAGGGCAAGGAAGAGGACTCACAAGAAGAGGACTCACAATATCTCTTTCCCTCAGGGCTTGGGGGACTGACCCTACTGTTTCTAGTTAGTGGGAGATTCCCAGATCTCTGCTTTTTGACTAGTTTTAGCCTGGAGTGTTTCTGCTGTCTGCAATCAGCTTAGGAGCCAGATAGAGTACATGGCAGTTTTGCAAAGCTTCTAGCCTGTATCCAGTTTGTCTGCATGTCACCTCTGCAGCAAAGAAATTCTCCAAAAAATTCTCTAGAAAATGTCTCCATATGTTTAAAAGATCAAGGGCTTTGGAATATGAAAACTAAGGTTCATGTATAGTCTAGATGCAGAGACCTCAAAGTCTACTCAGAAAACACATGAAGCATGCAATGCTTAATAGTTAACTGTGTAGGGAGGGAGGAGGATCCTAAATTTGGAGTGCACATCTCCACCACTAACTTTTAATGAAGTTTCCCTTCACTTTCCCAGTTGGCTTCCTAGTTCTCTCTGCAGTTTAAAGAAGTCTCCAGGACTAGACAGTTGAGGTGGAAAGAAAATGTACAACCAAATTGAAAGCATTAGAAGTATTTGTGTGATTATAAAGCTAGAAAATTTGGGATCTTTCAAAGCATAGTTTCATTTCAGTATGGAATAAGGGAACTGAGTCTAGGAGTGCTTGACTATACAAGCTGTAAAGTATCATCTCACTTATGAATAAATTAATGATTATTATAAACTAATTATTAATAATCATCAATAGCAATAGATTTTAAAATTTATAGTACTCAAATTATGTTGTCTACGCCCACATGCTCATGGGGTACTGCAAATCAAAGGAACATTTTTAATAAAAAATTATAGAATATTTAGGCATGAACAATTTGAAAGACTTGTGTAACAAAACTTATGGGATGCAGATAAGTCAGTAACTAGATGTAAATTTATAGCTTTGAAATATACTCTTGGAAGAAACAAAATTGAAAATAAATGGTTTAAAAGTTGACTACATGCCCAAGGCTAGGGGCTTACAATTGTAGTCCAAGCTACTCAGGAGTCTGAGATTTGGAGGATTGCACTCAATCTCAGTTCCCAGGGGCAATCCCAGCGGAACAGTTCAGTAGATTCCATTTCCAAAATAACCAGAAAAATAAAGCAGGGCTGGAGGCATGGCTCAAGTGGGCAGACCACTAACCTGGCAAGCAAGAGACCCTGAGTTCAAATTCCAGGACTACACACAGACAAAAGTTTAAAATAATAAAAGCTAGTGAAAAGAATGAGATAATTCATTGAAAGATTTTTTTGCATAATTTATGTCCCACAATAACTAAAGGGGAGTATAGATGTTTCTCAACTTACAGTGAGATTTTGTCCCGACAGACTCATCATAAGTTATAAAATATCATCAGTTGAAAGTGCCTCATATATTGAACATCATAGCTACCCACAGACTACACTGTCCATTACTGGAGTTTACCCTCATGTTGGCATAGCTGACTGGGATTGGGAGCTCACAGACACTGCCCCGCACTGAGAGCGCATTGCCCTTCATATTGCTACTCTAAGAAAAGATCAAAGTTTCAAGTACAGGTTTTATAGAATACTTATACTTTTAAAAATTATGTCCATTGTACAAATTTAAGGAATATAGTGTTCTAAGGTGATCCACGAACACAGCGTGTAATATCAAACCCAGGGTAGTTAATATGTTTATCTTCTTTTTTTGTCGGCTGTGGGGCCTGAACTCTGGGTCTGGGCGCTGTCCCTGAGCTCTTCAGCTCAAGGCTACCACTCTACCCATTGGGCCACAGCGCCACTTTCAGTTAATTGGAGATAAGAGTCTCATGGACTTTAGTGCCTGGACTGGCTTTGAACCCTGATCCTTAGATCTCAGCCTCCTGAGTAGCTAGGATTACAGGCATGAGCCACCATCCCCAGCATGTTTTCTTCTTAAACAATGAAAATTAGTATATAATTGATTGTACGTATTTAGGGGATATAATGCAGTATCTCTACATATACATCTAATATATAATGATGAAATTAGGATAATAAACATTTTCTTTGAAGCTTTTGAGTATCTCTTCTATCCAACAAAATGTATAATAGATCCTGGTGAGCTATAGTTACTGCTCTATAGAACAGTGGAACTTATTACTTCTATCATATTTAGTAACTTTTTTGTTATTCCCTAGTCCTAGCCTCCTGTAGTCACTATTACATGTTCTCATCCACTTTTTTTTTTTTTGCCAGTCCTGGGCTTGAGCTCAGGGCCTGAGCACTGTCCTTGGACTTTCTCAAGGCTAGAGCTCTACCACTTGAGCCTCAGCACCACTTCTGGCTTTTTTCTATGTATGTGGTACCGAGGAATCGAACCCGGGTCTTCATGCATGCCAGGCAAGCACTTTAACCACTAGGCCAAACCCCCGGCCCTCTCATCCACTTTTTAATAAAATTTCCAGATATGAGTTTCTCACTCAGAAAGAGGAACTTGTCTTTCTTTGCCTGATTTATTTCATGTAATATTATGTCTTCTAGTTCCATTGAGATTGTACAAATAATAGAATATCATCCTTTTATGGCTGAATAATATTCCTTTCTGGATATATAGCACATATATGTCCATCTGTCTGCTGATGGGCATCTAGGTTGTTTCCATATCTTCACTGCTATAAATAGTGAATGGTATCATTTTTATGCCATCATGAAGTTGGAAAATCTAAGCTGAGTCTGTAAATTAGAGGCCATCTATATTTAATAAATAGAAATTGTAATAGTTGTTATTAAATCCTTAGTTTTTTGTGACAGGGCTGGGGCTTGAACTCAGTGTATGGGTGCTATCCTTTAGCTTTTGTGTTCAAGGATGCTCTATCACTTGAGCCACAGCTCCATTTCTGGCATTTCTATGGCTAATTGGAGATATGTTTCATGAATTTTCCTGCTCGGGCTGGCTTTGAATTGCAATCTTCAGACCCCAGCCTCCTGAGTGGGTATGAGACACCCAGTATCTGGCTCAATCCATTTTTAATTAAAAGAGCTTTTCCTCTAATATTAAGACTTCATAAACAAGGATGTCAAATGTCTGGGACTTCAAAAATTCATTTTTTGTTTTCTTGAGACAAAATCTCTTCATATATCAAACTTGTGATCTAGTTGTGATCTCAGTTCAGGTATACTTTGAACTTGTGATGTTCCTTCTGTAGCTTCTCAATTACTGGGATTATGTGCCACTATACCCAGCCAGAAATTAATTTTTAAATAGTTCTGTATAGTCCAATATTCCAAACAGATACATTCTCTGGCCTAGGTTGATCTCTTCTGCCTCTATGAAAAATAAAGATATTTTTCCAGCCACTGAAAGAAATAGAGAAGGAACCAAGAATTCAGCAGTGACATGTCATACTTCAGAAGCTAAGTCCCTGGAAGACCTTACTAGCATTTAGGTACCCTCTTTTTAGCAGAAAGCAAAAATTTCGACAAGTAGGGAATACCATCTTCCGCAGGAGTGCTGCTGATATGTTACCTCCAATACTATTCTTCAGAAAAGAAGGCATGGCTTTGGACAGATTCCTGCTATAGAGAGTCTTTTCAGTGACCGCACTTTTGAATAACAAAATACTATTGGAAGGAATATCTAAAATCCTCAGAGGAACTCAATTTTATTTTTAGATTAGTAAGTGGATTGCTTTGTAGAATTTGTTAAAAAGGCAGCTAAGATACCACAGTAGTATATTATTAGAAACATTTTTGATTTTTCTCTCTTTGTCATTTGAAGTTCAAAAGCTTTGTAGCTTTTTTTTTTTAATATCTCACTTAGAAAAAGAAAAAAGACAACTTGGTTTTTGAGATTGACTTTTTTGGGGGCATATGATTATGTGTGAAAGGGAAGAAAATGAGTAAGGCCCCTTTCCCTGACCCTCCTGGTAAAGGCCACCTGGGGAGAAGGGAGCTGCTCACACTAATGTCTGCTGTACAGTGTTCATCTTCGGATGACCTCTCTTGGTGCCAGGGGTCTGAGGACATGGAAAAATGAGGTATCTGGAACTACTGTCTTCCTGGACCTGTGAGTGGCTAATTGCCTTGTTCTTTCTAAAGATGCTGGACAGCTCCCAAGTGTACTTCTTGTGAGGGACTGGTTGTTATCCACGTGAAACAAACCTCTGTGCTATAACTTGCCCTTGCCATTTATTTCCCCAACATTCATTATGGTCAGAGGGGTTTCTTTGTCTCCCCCTTTAAAACAAATGAAAAAACTATACACAGATAAATGATAGGAGGAAAGAACACATTCTTTGGGTTTTTATTCACTGATGATGGGGAAAGACTTAGGGGAGAGGATGCTTAAGAGTTGGCTAGTGTTAAATCTTTTTCAAGTGATGACTTCCTTTTTAGGACAGAGGCTCTGTTGATACCTCATCAAACTATGATGACTGTATTTCCAGGGCTTAAGTCATAACCACATAGCATGCGCCTCCCTGAGAGCTTTTCATTCCTAGGCCCTGGGCTGGGGCAGCAATAGCTCACTTCAGTCTCAAAACAATACAAATGAGTGCATTTTATAGCAAAAAAACCATACCAACAGTACAGGAATTTATCTAGGACTCTGTTCTCCAAAGTTAGGTAGTTCTGATGCACCATAAATACGTCCCTTAAAAAAGCTATATGTTTAGGGAGGAAACTTTTTCTTTGAGAAATAGTATATTTGAGACTATTAAAAATCTAAATATAGACCGGATATTATATGATTTTAATAAATGTACAACAAAGAGTATTAGAAAACAAAATCATAAATAAAATCCTCAAAGAGACTACATTTAAGGTTTATCATTTAGTTTTCCTGAGACTTACAGCTTTTTCACTGTAAGAACTCAAACTCTTCCCAACATTCTAGTTGAAGGAGATCAGTTTGGGCACAGCTCTGCCTCCTTGATGATTATGAAACTAAGAGATGTAGATTCGATAGTAGATCTGGGGCATTTGTGGCAGTGGTTAATGAAAAGTCTTGTGACAGCATGGCAAGTAAAATCTAGGGGTCTCTTAGGGCTATGCCACACTAGGCCCTACAGAAGGAAAGGCTCTTCCAAATGCTTGTTCATCCTTGAGGATGAACTCACTCATTTGGACTTAGGGACAACTTGTTACAAAATAAGCTCTAGAAACCTTTGAAGGATAACAGCCTTTCCTCAACACAGCAATGGCTGGTGCCTGTCCCTAGTTACTGGGATTAAGTAATGAATAGGCTCTTACTCACTTGAAAATTGTGGTGCTGAAGCATAGTCCTTTTGAAATTTCTCTTCAATTTGATTTGAATTATCCAGAAGGGTAGATTTCTTCAGCAACTGGTAGGTCTTTGTTTCTATGTATTAACAAAAAACAAAACATAGAAATATTGAAT
The DNA here is from genome assembly GCF_031878675.1 of Megascapheus bottae. Classification (NCBI taxonomy): domain Eukaryota; kingdom Metazoa; phylum Chordata; class Mammalia; order Rodentia; family Geomyidae; genus Megascapheus; species Megascapheus bottae. The sequence goes on from NC_143526.1 coordinate 13,400,878, forward strand.
TTTTTTCTGCTTTCATATTACTGTTTTAAAAGCCATAATTACAATAATACATATGCCATATCAGAAAAACAGGGATGCTATATTTTTGTGTTATTGAAGAGCGACTCATACAAATATTGAATTTTGTACTGCTCAAAGAGGTTTCTTAAAATCTCTCCTATGATGCTTAACACTTTTTAAATGAATGGAAATTATTTCTGAGTTGTCATGTTTTTTTCAGAAATTCTGAAAATAAAAGTCAATGCATGGCCAGGAGTTTGGCCTAGTGGTAGAGTGCTTGCCTAGCATGCACAAAGACCCAGGTTCAATTCCTCGGTACCACATATATATATATATAGAAAAAAGCCGGAAGTGGTGCTGAGGCTCAAGTGGTAGAGCTCTAACCTTGAGAAAGTCCACGGACAGTGCTCACGCCCTGAGTTCAAGCCCAGGACTGGCAAAAAAAAAAAAAAAGTCAATGAACATAGTAGGCTTTAATAAAGATGAACTGTAAGAGTTTATCTGAGAGAGCAAATTTAAACCTATTGTTTAAAAAGTCTGGATAGTTTCCCTTCTAGGCCTTGCAGTTCTAGGAATAAACAAACACTTCATAGTTGTCAGGTCATTTAAGGGCACTCCTTGCCCCTGCTCTCCAGCTCCCACACTACAGTGCTGGTCTCTGGGGGAGGGCCAGGTGAATGATGAGAGGATCAAGAAGCACAGCAGCAATAGGGTCAATTCAGAGTTCCACAGCTGATAAGATCTAACCCAATGGGAAGAAAGGGAGTGTGTCTGCAGAGATCAGATCCAGATACCCAGTGAGATCAGCAGCAGATATTCACAGGGCCCTCTTGGACCTGAAAGGCTTCTGATAGTATCTGCTGTAAGCTATTCTGTGGAAGTAAACAAATTATGTGAAGGGCTTGAATGACACAACTTTCCTATCAGCATAAGTCTTGAGGATACCTGGATGAAATGGATACTGGAGAATTCAAGTCTTAGTATATACAAAGCAAAACAGTATCCCCATCCACATCTTCAACATGGCCTCAAAAAGAGCCCTGCAGTCAACGTGAGAAATCAGTTGAATTTCTGCTTTAGCTAGCTTTATTTAAGAATTTAACTATGGGTTGCTTAATACTGGATATTCCTGTATCTGACTTTAGTATCTGGTGTATTATATATACATTTATTTGCTTATTTGAATTAGGGAAAGGAAGGGGAAAAAGAAGATGATGAGACAAAGGACAAAGGGTGAACTAATGTAACAGGGATATTCATAAGACAATATGTTGGAATGAACTTTAAAACTTGGGGGGGGAGGAAAGTGGGAGAATAACATGGAAAGGGATAACAATGTTTAAGAAGTAATGTACTTACTACCTTACAAATGGAACTGTAACCCTTCTATACATGACCTTGAAAATTAAATAAGAAAAAAAAGAAAGAAAAATTGAGGGTCAAAAATACATAATTGAGGGCTGGGAGTTTGGCCTAATGGTAGAGTGTTTGCCTAGCATGCACGAAGACCCGGGTTTGATTCCTTGGTACCACATACATAGACAAAAGCCGGAAGTGGTGCTGAGGCTCAAGTGGTAAAGCTCTAGCCTTGAGAAAGTCCAAGGACAATGCTCAGGCGCTGAGCTCAAGCCCAGGACTGGCAAAAAAAAAAAATACATAATTGAATTTATAAAGTATCACATACAGTGCATACAGAAGGGCGACTACTATTTTTGTGGTCTGTGTCTATGTCTACAAAGAATACAATGTAAGGACTTGTCTAGGAAAGAAAGTGCTTCCTGGCAGAGGAATGGTTCCCAAAATGCCCTGCAACACTCCCAATTAATCCTACATTCACATTTTTCAGATGTGTTGTAAGATGACTTGGGGGGAAGGAGAAGGTATTAATAAAAGCAAAGATGAAGTGTCTGATTCTAGTGGTAAAGAATCAATATAAAAGAGGTGAAAAAGTTTTTCTCCTTTTCCCCTTTGAGGTATTTGGGTTTGAATTCAGGGTCTGCATTTACTAGGTATCCCTTAAGTGATATCTCTGGCCCTGAAAAGCATGATCCTATTTGCACTTCCTTGTAGTTGGACCGTACCACTAAGACCAGCTTTTGCTTTCCCACTATATCCTTTTCTTGGGGGAAGGGGTATTTTGAGATGGAGTCTTGCTGTGCAGACTAGGCTAGCTTCTATTTCTTAACCCTGCCTCAGCCACTCAGGTGCTGGGAATACAGGTATACACCACACTTGGCTCTTCCTTTCCTTCCTACAGGACTTGGGTTCTACCATTAGGCTTTCCTTCCGAGGCTTCACAGATCTATATTCTGCTAACCAACAGTTTTGGAGCATGACCAAAAGAGGAAGTGACTCTGGCTAGGTGGTTTGAATGGGAAGGGGAAGCCCTAGAGGAGGTTGGGGAGCACACTCCTGTCTACAGAAAACAGTTCATCTCTGGTGGTAGGCCACTGTTGCCAGGTAGGAAAGTAAGCTTGATCTTGCCAGACTTTTGCCTTTTTTTTTTTTTTTTGCTTTACATAAAGCACAGTACCCAAAAGAACATATTTGTATCCTAAAAACTAGACGTTAGAGAGCAATTTTTGTGTTTACTGAAAGTGGCACAAGAACACTTGTGGGAAAACTGTAAGCAAAGAATAGAAGCTAAATGCTAGGAAAGCTTTCTCACTGAAGGGGGTTGAGACCCTGAAACATTATCAAGGGAGGCAGCAACAGTTGCATGAAGATTTTAAAGTAATGGACTAGGTTTCAGCCTCTTTGGAGGCAAGAGTGTACTTGCCTCTCGAATAATTCTGACATCCTCTTGAAACTTCCTAGAAGACTTAAGATGCCAACTTCAGAGTGCAAAAAAGACAAACTGGTGGACATTTTGGGGGCAAACTTGTGAACTACTTGTGGTAAAGGATGATGGGCCATGGTTCATATGTTTTCAAGGAGAAAAAAATTTAGTCTTTTTAGCTACAAGTAAGCTGTAAGTCTGAAATTTTGAGGACTGAGTAGTGGTTAAAGGCTTTATGTGATTTTTCTAGCCTGTGTCTTAGAACTTGAAAGAAACACTTCTTCCTGCTAGTAAAATGTTAAACTCTCGGAAAATTATTAGGTAGCAAAAAAACGATTAGACAAAGCAAGCACTTCTGAAGAATCCAATTATTTTCAGCTGGAAAGTTCTTGTATATAAAAACAAATACACATGCATTCTCAAGTTTTCAGCTTTGAATCTCAGTTAAACATCTATTATATATACAGATGTGTCAAGTCTTAGTTCAAAAAATAGAAAATATTGCAGTTTGAAACATAAAACAAGGCAAAGGGTTCCCCTCTGTGAAGTAACCAGCTCTAAGAGATTAAAATTTATCCTGTCTATTAATTCCAGTCTGAGGACACAATGAAATCAATATATTTTCCCCTACTTCATTACATAGCTGCCAGAATCCAATCATCTATCTTTCTGCAAAGTACTGAAGGATGACTAAGACTATTTTTTTTTTCTGATAAGCGTTTTGTGTTAAGAAATACTGTAGACACAGCTAGAAAGAAAAAAAGGAAAACATGCTGAATAAAGAGAGGTAGGAGAGAGATGAGGTTGAGAAAAAAAGAAAAAGCCTCAACTTCTTATCTTTTATTCTCTTTTATATGTAAATGTACACCTGCTAAAATACTTCTAAATCTACAAATAAAAAGAAAATATCTGATGAACAAGTTCTTTTAACAACCCATTACAAGAGCCAGATAAACATGTGACTCACCATCCACTAAGGGTTGTCTGGTGACAGGGAAATCTGCCCATTGCTTTTGCAGAAATCCTAATGAAAAAAAAAAAAAAGACTTGAGCCCAGAAAGGAATAACAAAGAAAGAAGCCAATAGCTAGAAAAACCAACCTTGAACCTACAAAGAACAGGGCATCTTCAAGTAAGGAAGAATAAGCACTATTCTTATATGAAGTGGGCAGAAATTTTTAAATTAAATTTTAAAAGAATTTTTTCATGCTATTACTTTTCATATATTTCTACACATTAAAAATGTTTTTTTCACATTATATTAGATGCACTGCTGATGTGTCAAAAACCAGTTGCTTCTGTAAAAATCATATGATTTATTTCTTAAATTAGTAAAAAAAGGCAAATGTTATAATTTCAAGTCCATAAATCTAGTAATCTGGAGGGAAAAATAAGAAAATATTAGGATATGGATGTTTTTGCAGTCTTAAAAAACAGCAACCACAGAAAATTCATCCATATTTAGAACTTAAAAAAACAAAGGTCACAAGTCTTTGTGAATGTGAGATATGCATAGGTTTTGATCCATAATGAGAATTTTCATATCCAGATTTCTTTTTTTTTTTTTTTTTTTGCCAGTCCTGGGCTTGAGCTCAGGGCCTGAGCACTGTCCTTGGACTTTCTCAAGGCTAGAGCTCTACCACTTGAGCCTCAGCACCACTTCCGGCTTTTTTCTATATGTGGTACCGAGGAATCGAACCTGGGTCTTCATGCATGCTAGGCAAGCACTTTAACCACTAGGCCAAACTCCTGGCCCCTCATATCCAGATTTCTTATTTTAATTTAACTCTACTAGAAGACTCAGGCCTGTAAATCTACTGCCAAAATTCTTCTTTGTGGTCTCACCAAGAGGGCTGGAACATGAGAAGAAAAACTGAATTCACATGAGCTGTATAGTCTTAACTTCTATGAAGCAACTCAACAATTAAACCTGAAAGCAATGCAAAGCCTGTAACTAATGTTTAATGAATGTTCCTAAGATGAACTAAAAGTTTTATGTTTTATTTTTATTTATTTATTTATTTAGTTTTGTGAGTCTTGGAGCTTGAACTCTGGGCCTGAGCACTGTCCCTAATCTCTTCAGCTCAAGGCTACCACCCTACCCCTGGGCCTGGGTGTTGTCCCTGAGCTCTTTAGCTAAAGGCTACTACCCTATCCCTGGAGCAACAGCTCCACTTAATGTTTTCTAGTGGTTAATTGGAGATTAGAGTTTCAAGTTCTTTAGTGCCCAGACTGGCTTTGAATCTTGATCCTCAGATCTCAGCCTCATGAGTAGCTAGGTTTATAGGCATGAGTCATCGGCCAGCTGTCTAACTAAAACAGTTTTGAGGGTATCACATTTGGCTTTCTCAGCTTCTCATCTACAAATCCAACCAGACTGCCACTGATAGAAGGGAGGGGGCCTAGGGGATATATGTTTGTACTGTTGTGCTATTTTCTTTGTCATTATTTCTTAAACAATATAGTATAATGACAATTTGTATAGCACTTAAATTGTACTAGGTATTATAAGTAATCTACAGATGATTTAAAGTATTGTAGGAAGATTTGTAAATTATTCATAAATACAAACCATTTTATATATAAGGGGCTTGAGCTTGAACAGATTTTGGTATCCAAATAGGTCTTGGAACCAGTCCCTTACATATACTAAGAAATGACTATATTTCCTATGAAAATTTACAATCAAACTGCTTCTCATTTTGCACTGTTTAATCATGGGAGGTGAATTTCAAGTCTCAAATTCATGGAACATGTAATGCTTTAAAGCTTGAGTAATCTTGATTAGAAACTATGTTTTATTAGCATAATTATATAGCTTCTGTTTTTACCAATGATCAAGTGTAAGTCCCATGCATGCTAATAAGCATTGTGCACTAGTAGTGAGCTATACCACCAGTCCTCCATAGTTCTTTTTTTTTTTTTTTTTTTTTTCAGTAATGGGACTTGAACTTGGGGCCTGGCCACTATCCCTGAACTCTTTCTGCTCAAAGCTAGCATTCTACCACTTTACCATTTTGAACTACAGAGCCATTTCCAGTAGTTTTTTTGGAGGTTAATTGGAGATAAGAGTGTCACAGACTTTCCTGCTTGGGGTGACTTTGAACCATGATCCTCAGATCTCAGCCTCCTGTGTAGCTAGGATTACAGATGTGAGCCACCAGTGCCTGGCAACTAAACAGGCTTTTGAAAACAATATTTTTCACAATTGGGACTTGAGAATCCATATAACAAAAAGTATTATGAATAATGACACTAGTATTATCTTTATCATTTATAGTAGGACAACTGAGGTCAACTGAATGCCAGAAATGTAAAAGAGGGGGAAAAAATCACTTTTATCATCCATAGTGAGTTGTATGCCCCTCTCATTCTGTTCACCCAGAACCTCAAAATGTGACGTATCTGAGATAAGTTCTTACAGATTGATTAAGGGGATCAAGATGAAATCATTCTGTATTTACTACTAAATGCTTGTCATGGTCTTTTGCCTGTCATGAGCTTAAAGTCAGGGCCTGGGAGCTGTTCCTAAGTTTTTTTGCTAAAGGCTAGTGCTCTACCACTTGAGCCACAGCTCCACTTCTGGCTTTGGGGTGGTTAATTGACGATAAAGTGTTTCACAGACATTCCTACTGGTTTTGACCTGCAATCTAGGATTACCATAGGAAGGATTACAGTTCCATAGTTCTGAAACCTGGAATTTCAACTGGATGTGTTATAAAGTCCCCCTCGCCCCATCTCCAGATCCTATCTAACTGATTAAGTGGCTTAGTCAAAAGAACCCACATGGGAATCTACTGTGCAATCACTGTGGACTCTCAGTATAGATAAATTCATGTTCTTGAATAGAGAATTCTCTAGTCAACAGCAGTCCTGAGAAAGGCCACTTTAAATAAACTTTGCCACCCTACAATGTAATGAGGAATTCTTGCTACTGTAGGCAATGAGTAGCAGGTCCCATGAAAGAGGCCCCAGCAGGCTGACCTCTATCTCAGGTTTAGTGCCATATGTACTGTGGTGGACAATTCTGCAGCATACAGTGGTCCCTGGTGTTATACAATTTGAAAGTTCTCAGTCTAAAGTATAGCAGATAACAAGTCTGTATTAATTCTCATCAATAAAGCAATTCTGGTACAAAACAGTTGAAGCACATTCATAGTAAACTCTAGGTACTTGCAATGATACGTCACTACACTTTGATAAACCAAAGTTGTCACTAAAGTCTTTCTTCCCCAAGATAAATCCAGCCATTAAGAACAACTTGGCAATTGTACATTTTCATTTTTTTGTCAACTTGATATAAAACTCTAGCAATGATTATACCAGTGTAGTGGCTCAAGCCTACAATCCTATTTGGGAAACAAAGATAGAGGATCATGGATCAAAGCAGAGTGGTCATAAAAACTCAAGAGACTCCATCTCAATGGCTTGGCATGGTTATGGCTGCCCTGTTATCCTAGCAACAAGGAAACCATAAAGGCTGGGCCCAGATCAATCAGTATCATGAACCTGTCATCCCCAGTTATGCAAGGAAGCACAAATAGGAAAAATGTAGTCTAGGCTGGCTTAGGAAATAAGTCAAGACCTCATCTCAAAAATAACCAGCAGAAAAAGGAGCTAATGGAGTGGCCCAAGTGGTAGAATGCCTACCTAGAAAGCCTCAGGAGCCAAGACAACCTCCAGTACTTTCAAACAAACTCCTCCAGGAATAATGATAGTATTTGGGGGGCAGTTTCTAGACTCCACGTGACACCTTGCAAATCTATGTTGACCTCCTGGAAAGATTCTCTATGGAACTCTGGAAAATTTCAGAGTATCAGCGAGGAATGGCACAGTGAGGCAACCACTTTCAACACAGCTTGACCAATAGAACTGGTGTCAAAAGAATGTGACTGAATGGACATTCTTAGAGGCTTAATCCTCTTGAGATAATAGCCAAGAGCCCTTTTCACATGGAGCTTAAAGAGATGAATTTTGCCAGGGTGGGCACGTGGGATGGGAAAAGTGGTAGTGGAGTGAATGATTAAAAGCGGTAGCATTCTGGATTGAATCAACAAACATTTAAGAAGAGTCCTTAATGTCCCCATTTTTATTCATTTGTTTGACATATTAAGTGTCTACTGTGTGCCAGATACTGTGTCAGTTCAGGATTTTTATGACATGCAGTATAAGCTGTATTGTTAGAGAAAAGTTAAGCCTAGTATTGAAAGGTAAATTTAGTGTTAAATAAAAATAAAATTGCCAGTGCAGGGAATGTCACCTTGTGGGTACAAATTGCTCAAAGGGAGACCTTCTCTTATCATCTTGTGCAGCACCACTTTCCTCCTGCCCTGAATGTTTTAACTGGCACACTATCATGTGCATATGGTCTCAGAGGCCCAGGCAAGTCAGGTCTGCCTCACTTTACAGGGCATTCCTTTTAGTACAACCTGCAAATCTTAGCAGAGAAAACTTGTCCCCTTACAATGATGACTAACAAAGCAGACCTTTGGAGGAATAAACTCTTTAAGGATGAGTTGTGCCTACAAGACAAGTTTGGGGACACAGAGCAGATAAAGGGATATTAAAACATAAGAATGCTGATATATTTGATTCCTTTGGGACAGAACAAGAATCACAATCTCAGCAGTGGAAGAAATGTCAAGTCCCAGAAAAAAAATTGCTTTCACAGTGCTCTTCTTAAGAGACTCATACCTTGAAGATACTTACCTTGGTTTGGCTGAAATATAGAACTAGAACATTATTTTGCTGCTGTACTACTCTCTATAATTACATCCAGCCTTGTATGCTGTAGCCTCTCAAAATCTAAAGATAGCTACTGTACCTTTCCTAGGTTAAATGTTCCCCCAAAAGTGTACATTCAGAGCTTCTATCATCAACTTCCTGCATCTGCCCTGCATTTCACCTCAGCTTTCCAACTTCTCTGAAATGGCTACAGAGCAGACATATAGAGGGACCCACAATGAAGAAGTGACAACAATTTTGAGTTGCTGAACATTACTTCTATAACCCTCACTCAATTCCTGGAACAGCTTTTAGTAAGTAAGTGGCTTTCAATCCTAACATATGGGTGCAGCCACACAAGCATAACCCGAAGTCTCAATTGAATGCAATCTCCTCAAGCCAGGTGTGGTAGCTCATACCCGAAATCCTACCTACTCAGGAGGCTGAGATCTGAGGATCAAGGTTCAAAGCCAGCCTGGGCACAAAAGGACCTGAGACTCTTATCTCCAATTAACCACTAGTAAACAGGAAGTAAGGCTGTGGCTCAAGGGATAGGGTGGTAGCCTTGAGCTGAAGAGCTCAGGGACAGTGCCCAGGCCCAGAGTTCAAGCGCCATGACCAACCAGTGAAAAAAAAAGAAAGCAGTCTCCTCCTGCTTCTTTTCTCATGAGTTTACTTTGTGAAGTTCCTTTTGATTACATGGTACTGATTTAGAAATATTAGGGATTGTGTGACCAGTACAGAAGATCAACAATGTTACTAATATCCACATATTATTATAATACATTAAGGATGATATACATCTAGTACTTGTTTGGAATTTTTTCAGATGCATAATCTCACTTACACCTTAACACAATCTGTCAGGTAGTACAGTTGCTTCCCCTATATAGAAGGGTGGAGAAACAAAGCAGGAGGTGAACCAGTGATGCTGATGCCAAAGCTTAGGCTCAGCTCTTAACACCCCAGGGGGATAGCCTCTGGAACAGTCTTTTCCTTTGAAATATTATAGAAGAAATGCAACTCATACAAACAGAAATGTACCATGCAAACAGGAAACTCAAAGAGAACTAATAGAAAGAGATGGGCAGACCTTAAGTCAATTATCTACTTGCTTTGCCCTCCCCCAAAGCCAAGTCTCTATAATTATGCCAAAGACAAAAAAATAATAAAAGAACTTCAGATATCAAAGTAGCTGCAATGATAGACGCAAATGCTATTTAACAGCAACCGTATTAGATACAGCAAAGGTATACGAGGCCTCCCAACATGAACATCAAAGGAGGTCAAGTGGTGGAGGGGGACATGGAGGGCAAGGATGGAACAGTAATGTACTAACAAGGAAAGAGCTTTACTGAGTTTTTTTTTCATGGTCTTCATAGTTATTTTTTTGTATGTCTGATGCTTTGACACACAACAGATACGAAATATTATCCTTTAAAGTTTCAATAGGCAGGTTGCTGAAATTACAATTTCTTTAAAGATCTTGTCACCAAATAGCTCTGATTACTCCTAGGCACACCACCATTTCTGCATGAAGCAAAGGAAGGTTTAAAACCTTATACTGAACTATTGTCTCGCTTAGCGTTTGCACTGAGGTTGGGAATGCCACAGCAAGGAAGATTGTGAAGAATACTGAAAACAGAAGTAAGAATGAATAATTAGGTAATCTTAAGGTTACTGGCATGAGTTTTTAAATTGTAGGCTCACAAGGAATAAGACTAAATGAAATAAATTCATAGGCCACTAGATACTTGTACATTCAAAGGTAAATGCAAGGAAAACATAGCCAGATGATTTGATTATCTGAAGTTTCGGAATTTTCTATATTTTTCCTAGTAATGAAAAAAATCAAAAAAGAGACTCATATAATAGTCTCATAATGATGAATACAAACACAAGTAACATCAAAGAGACTTTTAAAAGAAAATAAAATCTCTGTATTTTGTAACAAAATATTATTTGGCACACATAATACATATAATAATTGCCTTATAAACCTCCTTTTTCAAAAGTAGAGTTTATTACAGAAATTGAGTTTAAAAAACTAATTATCATGCCATGAATTGTATTGTCATATAAGCAAACCACTCTTTTCTTATAAACAAGAGCAAATTATCACATATGCAGATGCATGTCTCAGTACCTCCAGGCAATGCTGTATTTACGAGCATAAATATTTAAAGTCAAGCCTTTGAATTTATAATGAAGTAGCATGGCACTTTACAAAATAAGGTACTACTAAATTTAGATGTACAACAAATAAGACTCTGTTCAGAATACTAATTACTGCTGTTGATATTCTAAACCTAAAATTAGAAATGGTATCATTCAGATTCCATCTAAACATACCTAATACATGCATGGAAATCTTAATAGGTGTTGATGAAGCCTGACTGGTACAATTCTTAAATTAACCGAGGCACAAGAAAGCTTTCTGTGTGGCACTTTGCTTTCCCCTGCACATACCCTCAATTACTACAGGAAAGAAAAAAAAAGAATAAAATCAGAAGCATCTATGATTTGTCATATTCTGCCTGGGTGTTCACTGGCAGACTGACTATTCCCACACAGATGCAGGCACTGAAAGGCTGTACTATGAAAGACATTTACAGGTGTAACTGTGTAACACCAAGAGGAAGAGCTCATGGGTCACTGTAGTGTATGTTAAGGTAGTTTCATAACGTATGTATTTCTTATGATTCATCTCCTGCTGTAGTATGCAGTTGTTAAATATACTAGCTCTCAGTGGACCCCACAAGCCACTGAATGTTCTATTTATGTACTTTGAAATGATCAGGCAACAATAGCTTTACCTGTGATTGGAACTTCTGCAGAGATGCTTTCTTCCTTGCTCTCATCTCCACAGTCACTTAAAACATCTAAAAATTGAACACATGATTAAAAAAAAGATATATCCAAGTTATAAAACAGATTTCCCCATCCCCTTGATGCTAGGGAGCAAATAGAGAGCCTTACAAAATCAAGGCAAGCCCTCTATTACTGATAGACACCTCCAGTCTCATATTTGAGAGTTTAATAGCCATTTCTTTTAAAAAAATTTTACTTATTGTTATGATAGAGGTCATGTGCAGCTGGATTACAATTACATGAGTCAGGTAATGAGTACATTTCCTTTCATACACTGTCTTCTGTTCCCCCATTCTCTCCCAGACCCTGCCTGCCATCTCTACCCATGAGTCGAATAGCTCACTTACATAGGGGAGCTTCACTAGTGCATTTTTTTCACCCCTTTCCCCTCAAGTTCTGTGCTCTCCTTGCCATCTTCCAGGAGATATACACATGAAGACATTACACATAAGGTAAAGAGACAGAATCATCAAAAACTAAAAACAAACAGTCTTTTGTTTCATATCTTGGAATTCATTTCATTTGTATGTCATTGCATATAATATGAAAAGGCACTTAGGAATTGTACCTCTTCTGGTCTCACTGTGTGTGAATATCTAGAGCCCTGTATAATTTGTCATATCCCACTGCACATCTAACTTCTGTATATTAGAGAAAACATGCACAATTTGTCTCTATGAGCTTGGCTTACCTCACTTAATACATCTAGTTCCTTCCATTTCCCTGCAGATGACATTATTTTATTCTTTCTAATGCTGTGTAAAATTCCATTGTGTATAGGAACCACAGTTTTTGGATTCACTCATTTATTGTGGGACATCTGGGCTGTTTTAATGGCCATTTCTTTTACTTTCAATGTCTCTCCACTTATTGGGTTTGGTTAGTTCACTGTCTGAAGAGTACTGCCAAGTGATTAAGTTTAAGATTCATAACTTTTAAAAATTATTTTATTTTATTGCAAAGCTGATGTGCAGAGAGGTTATAGTTACATAAGGTAATGAGTACATTTCTTGTAGAACAGTGTTACCCCTCTCCTCCATATCCTCCCCACACCCCCACCCCAGACTCCCTTCAGCCCCAAGTTGAACAATTCATTTCCAACACAGTCTTGTATCACTGTGCACAACTTAAAACACTTATTTTATTGGAAATACAACAGGACTGCAGACCTACAACTAGGTTTCTCATTCTAGTTAAACAAGAACAGAAATATCTATTGGAAGGTGGCATAAAACAATATTATACATCTCAAAATCAAAATATCCTCTAGTTATAGGTAAGCCTTGAGAAAGAGGATGTTGTATTGACTCTGAATGCCTTTTGCTACGGACAGACTGTTTAACAATAGTTACCTTGTTCCCTTGTAGGAACACTGCTGAGCCTCAGAGGGGGTTTTGCTTCCTTTATTGCACTATTGTCATTCAGAATAGATGGCAAGCTGCAAGATGATTCATTACTATGAATAGCTGACCCATGGTCACTCTCTTCAGAAGGAGCTTTTTTCAATAATGCTGTTGCCTATAGTGTTTCAAAGAAAGCACAAAGAAATCACAACAATTTGGAAACACATTCTTGTTGGTTTCAAAGATTTAGATTTTAAATATTACTTTAGGTTGAGCTTTACTTAAAATTTGTTTCCTGACATTAACTGAAATTAAAATGTCCTCAAGATGAAATAACAACTGGTTCTTTTCAAAACAATTTAATTCTATGTAACAAATGTTACTTAAAATGACTTGTTTTTTGAGGAATGAATCTCATGTAACATGCAAGGGTTCTGATGAGATCACCTCCACTGATCTGAGCTTTTATCTTCCTTTGATAGGCTCACAAGTCAGAGCCCTAGAACACCTTTCTGAAAGAAAGATTTATTCTCTAATTGCATGAATCCGGTTTCCTAGAAATGCAACAAACAGCTGGTTTAGACTGAAAGAGAGATTTGAAAAAATATTTTGATCTTGTGGTTCTCTCAACCCCCTAGGCAGTAACAACCTCTTAACTTTTCTCCCAACATGGAAGATTACAGGAAAACTTGATGGCTGAGGAGTCTTCACTATGCAAAAGGTAAGTGACCTGATTCTGAACCCTACTTTTAAATCAAGAATCAATATGATTTGCACTTTCCTGTAAGTTGCTGGGGAGCTCACCTATTACACTGCTCATCTTTTTCTCAAAGGGCACTAGATTGTCTCAGATTTTTATCACATGCAACTGGAGAGGTGAAGAAAAAGGAGGAATGAACAGGACCTGACTTTTAATTTCCAGATCATCAGTTTGCCCCTAAGGCATAAAAAAATGCTGGTAACAAGGAATAAAGGCTTAGGAGAAAATCACTGATCACATCACCCTACTGTCAGACTGTATGCTTTGTTCACTTCCTATTACCAAGTGGCAATCTGCCCTGGAACAGAAACCCTGATGACCTTTCATCTGATGATGATAGAAAACATATGGCCAGTGTCTGACCTAACCTGTGAGAAAAGGACTCATGATTTTATAAGCTAATATAAAGAGCAGAACTGGGCAAAACTTCACAGGTCATCTATGTTCTATGAATATGTAAATAAGAAAGAAATTATTTAGTAAATGGGGGAGAAAGGAATAATCATTTCTTGTGACTAACATGAGCTAGTGAAGAATTATTAAGGCAGAGATGAAAAACCCGGCCTTGTACATTCAGCCATGACAACATCTGATGTCATGCCCTTTAAGCCCTGACATCTCTCAAAGCTCTTGCCCTCTGCCCTCCCTAAAAGTTGCTGGCCTCCTTGTCCCATGGCCTGTGATGGAAGTGATAGTAGCTGATTTGGGGGAATGAGGTTTCTAGTCCATGGTGAAAGGACTTGATGTTAAGTTAGCTTTGCAGCTAGATAAGATTTTCTTGTGGTATAGTTTTAGTGAGCAGGGGGTTTTCTATTTGTATAAACTAGTCTCTGGATTTTACTCCAGTTGTGATAATTATCTATTGGAATAACCTGCTCACTATTCCTATTTCTTTTTTCTTTATTCTTTTTCTTTCTTTCCCCTTGTGGGTCATGGGCTTGAACTCTGGGCCTAGGCACTGTCCCTAAGCTCTTCAGCTCAAGGCTACTGCCCTATCCCTTGAGCCACAGACCCACTTCCCATTTTCTAGTGATTAATTGGAGATAAGAGTCTCACGGTCTTTAGTACCTGGGCTGGATTTAAACCGTCAGCCTCCTGAGTAGCTAGGATTACAGGCATTAACCACCGTGCCTCGCTAGCTAGCTACTCCTATTTCTGAAGACTGGGATCTGGCATAGAATCCTGTCTTGAAGGCCAGGCCTAGGCTCATCCTAGTTGCTGGCTGTCATCCAGCTTCTCTACTACACTTGCTTCTGAACTCTGCCTAGGAAGAGAAATGCAAAGTGCAGACACTTCTTCCTTGAACTGCCTTCTCTCAACTTTCATTGTACTATCTGGATTGTAAAGGGAGAATAGTGAGTTTCCTCCTATCATGATCCAGTCTGTACTCAGTAATACTAAGTATATAGAAATTTTACAAAAATGAACAAAAGAACTAACCTAAACCCTGTAGTGAAAACTATAATTTTCATTTTCTGAGGTTTAAAATAATCCATGCACTCTGAGACCCTCAATTATGTATTCCTAAATCTTATTACCTTACTATAATAGTTATAACTAATAATTTTTGACACAACCTGTTAATAGTCATAGTGTTAACACATATTTTAAGAATAAAATTGTTAAAGGACTGCAAGTTTTGTGCAAGTTTTTGGTTGCACCTTCTACTGTGAAATTTGCAAACAATGTAAAGATTAATAGGGTTTAAAAATGAATTCAATATCTTTTTTTTCAGTATCAATTCAAAGATATTTTAAACCATTTAAACAAGCACTTTATTATTCTTCTCCTCCTCTGAATGCCAAAATGTTTGAGCATTTGCATGTTATCGGGATCAAAATGGAGTCACATATGTCAACTTAATAAAAGAGAGCCAGGGAAGCATAAAGGAAAGCCCTTATATTTGTATACCTATGACATGAATGATGCAAGGAATTCTCCAAAACTGTATTATGCTAAGTCTCCCTTATTAGTGGATTATACATAGTTTTGCCAAAAGACAATTTTAAAAATCAAAAGGAATTTCAAAACCAAAAAATTTACGTTCCTGTGCCTGCATGCATTATACACCGTCACTGATGTGAAGCTCTTGGACAGTTCTGAGAGCTTTGGAGCATTCAGCCTTTTTTTTTTTTTTTTTTCTCCATCAAGGTTTCCTTGGAACTACTGAATCTCAGATTCTTGTACAAGTGCCTGCATAAGCTGCTTGCTCAAGAACACTTGACTAACAATGACCATTTCCACTAATGAGTTAACACACCCTCAATAAGCTCCTCTAACCAATGCACTTTTACTTGTGTGGATATTGCTTATAAAGTTTCCCTTTTGCCCAACTGCTTTTGCATGTACTTACTCATGGTTCATCAAGTTTCTCAAAGATAAGCACTTCACAGAGATTTTAGTTCATGTCAAATTGTAACATGAGAATGGCTGGACCATGGAGGCCTCAGAGAAAGCAATGGATTTGCCTAAAATACCTTTTGTAAAGATTTTGTAATATAAGCCACTAAAACCAAATATTAATAAAAAGATAGAACAAAAGTCAGCCTATGCAATGACCAGTTTTGGTTTTTAATCAAAAACAACTTCTGGGTGGGGACTGGTGGGGACTGTACAATCCTAGCTGCTCAGAGGGCTGAGATCTAAGGATTGTGGTTTGAAGCTAATGCAGTAAGAAAGTCCCCGTGAGACTCTTATCTCCACTTAACTACTCAAAAACTGGAAGTGGCATTGGCTCAAGTGGCAGAGCACTAGCATTGAGTACAGAAAGGCCCAGGGGACAGAACCTAGACCCTGAGTTCAAGCCCCACAACTGAGAAAAAGAAAAGAAAACAGCAACAAAAATATTTCTGCTGTCAGGAAAGCATCCATAAGACATTCTCCAGATAGTATTTGTAGGTTTTTCAGAAATCTTCATTTCTAAGTACGCCCCTGTTTGAAAGAGCTTGCATGAAAGTGAAGATACTAACTCAGGGCTAAAAAGGGACAAAAGTCCAGAGAAGAGTTAACAAGATGCTTTATATATATCACAGTGGGACTGAATAGGTCCTGCAAAAATGTAGCTTACTCTCTGAAAATTACTGCCAAAGGACCATTTTTCCATGAGCTTTCTGATAGTACCTATGAATCAACCATGCATAGGTTAAACGTACTTGTTACTGATAACATCTTCCTTTGCATTAAGTATCTTTTGAGTTCAGGAAGTAAAACTGGAAAGCAATTCACTGTTTTCAGAAATCTGAAGCTTAAGTTTTTTATTGGTTGTGGGGCTTGAACTCTGGGCCTGACCTCTTCAGCTTAAAGCTTAGCACTCTACCACTTGGGCCACAGCACCACTTCCAGTTTTCTGGTGGTTAATTGGAGATGAGAGTCTCATGGACTTTTGTGCCTGGGCAGGCTTTGAACTGTGATCCTTAGATCTCAGCCTCCTGAGTAGCTAGTATTACAGGCGTCAGCCACCGGCACTCAACTTCGTGGAAACAGGTCTTGGGAATTATATCACAGGACACAATGATACCTGCATGATGACTAATGTTGATAAGCTCAATATTTCAGATCTTACTCCACACATATAAATCACTATGGATTATAGTTAATAGTATTCCTAACATTTCTGGCTAAGTTCTACCAGAATTTCCCTCAAAGTTCAGTTTAAATATAAATCCTCCTATGTTTGAGACAGTAAGAGTCCCCCCAGGCTGACTTAATTTATTCCCAGAAACTTATCAATTGCAACACTCAAATGCATAAATAGGTAAAACTGTTAATGGAAAAGATTTGTGCCTAAAACCCCATTATGAAAATAAAAGGTAAAGACCAATCTGACAGAAATGTTGCAACAAAATGTGCAAATTGGTATCTTAAAAGTTCTTATGTACCAATAAGAACTAGTAGGAAAATGAACATAGAACATGAATTGCTGAATTATAAAAGAAGACATACAAATGGCTAACAAATAGGTAAGTAAATATTTGACCTCAATTATAACAGAAAGGTCAAATGAATAAAATAAAACTGTATGTCATTTTCACCTCTCAAATTCATTTTTAAAAAGTTGATAGTATTTAGTTTTATAAAGAACTCAAAGAAATTACTTATTTGCCCATTGCTTCTAACTCTGATGACCCTTCTAGAGTGAGGAGAGCTAGTCAGCAATACATAGCAAAGGCATGAAAGATATTTATTCCTTTGACCTGCTACTTCTCTGTACCTAGGTATTCATTCTAAGGAATTTGAAAAAGCTGAATTGTACAGATATTCTCTGAAACTTTCTTAATGAAGGACAAATTGGAATAAATTTAACTGATCCATAGGTGATTACAAAAAAAATGAGTAGGGGATCTAAAGCCATTTGAAATGATGTAAAAGAACATAAGAGTATAAAAAGGAGATTGACTTTGTGCCAAGTGAGAGTAATGCATACAAACAATGCAATGTAATGCAATGCAATGATATTTTAAATAGCAAAGATCATATATTTCAATATGAATGGACATATATAGATAGAATCAGGAAAGTTTTTTTCTTTCTATCTTGATAGTTCAAAGATTATTTTTCTTTTTCCTGATTAGTTTTAAAGAAAATACATGCTAGCTCTAAAAGAATCTGACTTCTGCAAAGGTAGTATAAACACCAAGAGAAACAATGTGAAATAATGTTGATAAAATTACATTTTCCTCTATATGTAGGCCAGTGCTACTAATACAGCTATAGGAAAGCAAGAGTGTTAACAACCATGACCCCAGACAGCAGAGGACATGGATTTAACTACTTCTTCTTCTTCTTCCTTCTTCCACATGGGCACTGAAACTAATTTTTTGGTGTTCAAAGAAGAACACAGGGATCATTACTTAAGTTACATTAAAGTTAAAGGAGATGATGGGAATTTATTCATGTAGCAGTGAAAACAAAGAAATAAATATGAGCCAGCAGATGAGTATTCAGGAAGAAAGGAACAGAAAACAGTCCATGGTTTAGTGAACATGGTTTAGTTCATGGTTCCTAGTGAACATAATTAGAGTATGTGTGTATGTGTGGTGGGGAAAGGGCGGGCTGCATGCACACACGTGGTACACACTGGGGAACAGAGCCTGATCTATTCTGAGTGACACCAGCAAGCTGCTCTGCTATGGCAAACTTCTCCCTGAGAGAAACAGACATCACTTGGGAGACAAGGAATATTAAGCCACTTTGTATTTTAATGAAGCATCTAACTCATTTTCCCCCACATAAAGTAATTACAAATCTTTCTGAATTAAAAGCATGTAGCTCAATTATGTAATTGCCTAATAGGTTATGCTGGCCCTGTCGGATCTTATCTGGTCTCCAGGGGACATAATCTGAGTTTCTGTGGCTTTGATGATGTATTTACTCAAGAGAAAGGATTGACTGGAGCGGACAGCACAGGGACCCACAGGTAAACATCATTTACATGTGGTTGTTTAATTAGCCACTTACCCAAGAGATCAAAGTAAATATTTCTGAGCTTCATTAGAGTCCAAATCAAGTAACTACTATTAGGGCCTTCTTACATTTGAAAATTACTTATTTTTAAGATTATTATCTACAGAGAGATATTGAACCCATAACATTGATTAAATGTTCACATTGTTTCAATATACAAAAACAACTCAACTCTCAAAGATACATACAAGGATGATGAGGGCTGAAGCCATAACTCAATGGAGGAGCCTGTACGACCCCCTGGTTCAATTACCAGCATAATATCAAATGATATACAATCCAAAACAGTTTTAGAACCCACAAAAGCATTCAAGTTTACAAGTCTTCTCTTGCTGATATAATTTTGTTAACATTATTTTTTGTTTGTTGTAGTACTGGGGTTTGTACTCGTGTAACTTGTCAGAATGGCACTTTACCACTTGAGCCATGCCTCCAGCCCAATGGGTTTTTTTTTTCAGTTTGAAGGAAGAACAAATATCTCCTGGTGCTTATACC
Organism: Megascapheus bottae; assembly: GCF_031878675.1. Taxonomy (NCBI): domain Eukaryota; kingdom Metazoa; phylum Chordata; class Mammalia; order Rodentia; family Geomyidae; genus Megascapheus; species Megascapheus bottae. The sequence goes on from NC_143526.1 coordinate 13,420,312, forward strand.
ATGTTCAACATTGTCACAGATCTTCTCATGTTAGTTTTCCAACACTGAAGCCAGTATAATGAAGTAACACAGAAGGAGAGGTGAAGTGACTTGCCTAACACACATCTGCCTGATCCTGCAGGTTCTGCTTCCGATTCTATATCATCTTGTTTCCTTTAGAGCAGGTAAGACAATGAACTAGACATAAGTAGAATCAGCCCAATGTTTTGATGTTACTTTTGGAGATGGAGTTTGGTGGATTTTTTTTTTTTGTCCAATATGGTCTCAAATAGTGACCTCCAAATATTGGCCTCCAGATAATTGGGATTATAGGACTCAGCTATCAGCACCCAGCTTTTATTTTGCTAACATTATTCTTTGGGACTATGCATTTCTTCAGCCTCACCTAAATGTTTGAGACACTACCTGCTTATAATGTTTTTATGGATAGACAGACATTAATTTATTGGTAATTTTTATATTTGTCACTACAATGAGATTGTACTGACTTAAAAAGGAACTGAGGAAGGCTTTTCCAAGTAGCTTGACTTCTGTTACTGAAGATGTACTTTTTATGAGTCCTTCTAAGTCATCTCGTAGAAGGAGTGGGAGGAAGACACATCTTATTGTTTCCTTCAATAGATCTGGATTCATTCCTCTGTAGAGTAATGAATCAAAACATGCTCACTGGTGGCCAGGAGTTTGGTCTAGTGGTAGAGTGCTTGCCTACCATACACAAAGACCCAGGTTTGATTACTCGGTACCATATACATAGAAAAAGCCAGAGATGGTGCTGTGGCTCAGTTGGTAGAGCTCTAGCCTTGAGAAATCCCAAGAACAGTGCTCAGGCCCGGGACTGGTAAAAAACAAACAAAAAAATGCTTGATGGCACCAATGATTTTTCAGCATTTTAAAGTACAGAATATAGGCAGAAAACTAAGATGCTAAAAAAATTACTAATCATTGTCAGTAAGTCCACTTTTTTGATTAAGAAAACAGTATAGCTACCTACCTCTTCTTCCAGAGAATTGCCACATTCTTTCAAAGTGGCAATATGTTGATCCAACTGTGTCTTCAGTACACCCCAGTCTGGTGCTCGGTCAGATCTATAGGGCAGAAACAGGTGGCATATTAAAGATCTGTAAATGTACGTAGTACTGGATTACTTCTGAGTTGTATATTCTTTCAAGGACTAATACTCCATGTAGGAAAAGGAGAGTTTACCCAGGAAAAGTCTAGAAATGAATAAATTTTTGATAAGAAACTTTGAATCCAAATATCTCTTTGTTTAAATATTTGGTTATGATTTTTTTTTGTTTGCCAGCATCCCTGTTTATTAACAGATCCAATTACAAAAATAGCGTGGCGGACACCTCAGTTCATCCTTCTAATAAGCCTATTGATCTGATTCTCCCTGCTGCCAGCAACTCCACCTTCTACAAAGTGGTGGTCGTCTTCATGCCACCTCATGGAGAAGATAACTTGAAGGGCCATAGGAAGTTATTTGCTTTCTTGAAGCATTTTCCAACAGTAATTGAGCTCATGAATCAGATCCTTCATGCAGATGATGCCATATTTACCAAGAGATCAAGCAATCAAAGCGTTATCTGTTAAGGCAATTCGCTTTTTATTGATTTTTGCCATAACCATGCTTGTAGATGAGCTCGTTGACTGACTTCAGGTTTGGGTAACCCCATGCAATATATGGTTCCACAATCCAAAGCATATTAATTGAAGACTTATTGAGCTTCACAAAGGTACCGTTGAAGATCTGGCGGAGGTGAAGAAGCTGCAACACCTTATGGACTTTTGGACTCACACCACTGATACCTTGGATTCTGATGACAAAAGCCAATTTAGGCTATGCAGGTACACAGAAGTTGCCCGCTGTTCTAGCCATTCTAGCCATTCAGATCTCAGTTCTGTACATTTGCTGGTATTCCTTGATAGTGCTTAGCTTTCCCATAGATGAGCTTCCTCCTTGCCTTTCAAAGCATCTTTTGGGCACATTTCTTTCTCAGGTGCTTTATTTTCAGCTCAGCAAAATTTCTTCGCTTTTTCTTAAGGGTTTCTGGCACAGGAGGAACCTTCTTTTTCTTTTCTTCGGCACCCTCCATGGTTCCAGCTGGAAAAGAGCTGGTTATGATTTTTTTATTGCTAACAAGAATCTTCAACTTTGGCTACATACAGAACTACTTGAGAAGTTTTCAAAGTCCTACAGAATCTAATAAAATTGATCCATGCTTTGGCCTGGCCAATGAGGCTATTTTAAGACTAACAGAGATTCCAAAGTGTCACCATGCATTGCGGAAGTATAATTTGAATGACAAATCTCTTAAAAATCTAAGAGAAACAGACTGCATTTCCATCCTGATAATACTTTCTTCTGGTTATTTTTGCTATGTCTTATTTATAATAAAAAATGGAGATACTGGGCCGGGAGTTTGGCCTAGTGGTAGAGTGCTTGCCTAGCATGCACGAAGATCCGGGTTTGATTCCTCAGTACCACATACATAGAAAAAAGCCAGAAATGGTGCTGAGGCTCAAGTGGTAGAGTTCTAACCTTGAGAAAGTCCAAGGACAGTGCTCAGGCCCTGAGCTCAACCCCACGACTGGCAAAAAAAAAAAAAAAAAATGGGGATACTATTAGAAATAAGTTAAAAAGGACAGATGAGAATGAGAATCATAGTCCTCATTCTAGGATATGTGTAGATATGTGTAAGAGAAGCCTGGAACATATTTTTGTACCAAAAAGGATGCTTTCAGAGATAAAAAGATTAGTGTCAAAATGGCTTAGGCAATCTTAAAAGGGCTCTGCCCGCCCTCCTCCCAGCCCCATCCCTTACAATCTCATTTCAACTCATTTTGTTAAACTGCCTTTTAAGTTTTCAGATGATTTACTTCCTGGAGTTTCACTACTGTATATACTATATATACTTCAGTCAACTAAATTGTGTATACAAGTATATGTCTTTGTGTGTGTTTACATAAGAGGTTGTATTTTGGTCTGTGATCCACATATGAGAGAAAAATATGCAGCCTGTCTTTCTGGACCTGGCCTACTTTGCTCAATGGGATGTTTCCCAGAACCATCAATTTCCCTGCAACTTAAGACTAGCAAAATGTGGATAGTTGGTAGATCTGAGTGACAGGCATACAGAGCTTCAAATATTTAAAAATTATCTAAGTAAAAAAAAATCAAACAAGCACATTTAAAAAGTGTAGTAGTCAGGTGCTGGTGGCTCACTCCTGTAATCCTAACTACTCAGGAGGCTGAGATTTGAGGGTCATGATTTGAAGCCAGCCCAAGCAGGAAAAGTCTATAAGATTCTTATCTCCAATTAACTCCCCCACCCCCAAAACCAGGCTCCCGTCCCCCCACCCCCAAAAAGTAAGTGGCCCTATAGCTCAAAGTGGTAGAGCGCTAACCTTGAACAAAAAAGGGCAGAGGTAGTGCTCAGGCCTCGATCGAGTTCCAAGCCCCACAACAGACAAGAACTTGTTTTTTTTTTTTTTTTTTGCCAGTCGTGGAGCTTCAACTCAGAGCCTGAGCATTGTCCCTAAGCTCTTCAGCTCAAGGCTAGTGCTCTACCACTTGAGCCACAGCAACACTCCCAGTTTTCTGGTGGTTAATTGGAGGTAAGAGTCTCACAGACTTTCATACCCAAGCTGGCTCTCAACTGCTGAACTGCAATCCTCAGATATCAGCCTCCTAAGTAGCAAGGACTACAGGTATGAGTCATCAGTGCCTGGCTTGAAAAAACATTTTTTTTTTTTTTTTGCCAATCCTGGGCTTAAGCTCAGGGCCTAAGCACTGTCCTTGGATTTTTCTCAAGGCTAGAGCTCTACCACTTGAGCCTCAGCACCACTTCTGGCTTTTTCTAAGTATGTGGTACCAAGGAATCGAACCTGGATCTTCGTGCATGCTAGGCAAGTACTCTACCACTAGGCCAAACTCCCAGCCTGAAAAAACAATTTTTAAAAAATATTTTACTCCTTATTTATTTATTTTGGCAGTCCTGGGGCTTGAACTCAGGGCCTAGCCACTGTTCTTAGGCTTTCTCAAAATTAGCACTCTATCATTTGAGTCACAGCACCACTTCTAGTTTTTTCTATGTATGTGGTACCAAGGGCTTCATGCATGCTAGGCAAGCACTCTACCACTAGGTCATGCCCTCGTCCCCACAAATTTTTTTTAAGTATAGTAATGTCTGACACTCTGAAATGTATAGAAAAAAAGAGAATGATGGATGGATAGAAGGGAAGACAGACTAATAAATATGGGAATGCAATACAATATCAAGAGTAGTATATGGAAGGCAAATATATCAATGTTCACCCTGTATGGCTCCTTTTATTTTTCTGTACAGTTGAAATTTTTCCTAATGGGGAGAAAAATTAAATCTAGATACAATTAAGAATCTTCTTTTTTTTTTTTTTGCTAGTCCTGGAGCTTGAATTCAGGGCCTAAATATTGTTCTTGGGCTTTCCTCAAGGCTAGCGCTCTACCACTTGAACCACAGCACCATTTCCAGCTTTTCTATATATGTAGTACTGAGGAATTGAACCTGGTTCTTCCTGCATGGTAAGCAAGCACTCTGGCCAAACTCTGCTTTTTTTTTAAATTTTATTTCTTTTCTCTTAAACTCTTCTTTAATAAATCTGAATTATCATGATCTTTTTTTGATCCAAGCCTGGTTTCTTTCCAAGTATCAATAAAATGGGATGAGTCGTTAGAATCCTTTAGTGAAGCTTCTGAAGATGATTCTAAGGCTCCTGACTCGTTTGACAGAAAACTCCTTCAGCAACTACGTTCCTGCCATACAGAAATGATGTCCTTAAACACTACACTACGCTAGTGGATTTAGTATGCCCTTGTTTCTGGATGGTTGGGTAAATGCCAAGTAGTGGAATTGCTGGGTCATAGGGGAGTTCTATGTTTAGCCTTTTGAGGCACTGCCACACTGCTTTCCATAGTGGTTGAACGAGTTTGCACTCCCACCAACAGTGTAGTAGTGATCCCTCCTGGCCACATCCCCTCCAGCATCTGTTATCATTCGTTTTCCTGATCCTGGCAATTCTAACTGGAATGAGGTGGAATCTTAGAGTTGTTTTGATTTACATTTCTTTTATGACCAGAGATGTTGAGCATTTCTTCATGTGTCTATAGGCCATTTTTGTTTCTTCTTCAGAGAAGACTCTCTTTAAGTCTTTGGCCCATTTTTTAATGGGATGGTTGTTACTTTGGAGATTAGTTTTGGAGTGATTCAATTTTTTGAGTTGTTGATATATTTTAGATACGAGGCCTTTGTCTGTTGTTTGGTTGGTGAAGATCTTCTCCCACTCCGTAGGCTTCCTAATTAATTTACTAGCTATGTCCTTTGCCATACAAAAGCTCTGCAGTTTAATGCAGTCCCACTTATCCAGCTATTCTCTGATTTGTTGTGATTCTTGGTCCTTATAAGTTTCGACCTGTGCCAAGGAGGCCTAGTGTATCTCCTATTCCTTCCTGTAAAGTTTTCAGCACAACAATGTTCATTGCAGCACTATTCACCACAGCAAAGATATGGAACCAACCTAGATGTCCCTCAGTTGATGAGTGGATCAACAAGTTGTGGTATTTGTACACAATGGAATTCTATGCTGCTGTCAGAAAGAATGACATTGCCCCATTTGTTAGGAAATGGAAAGACTTAGAAAAAATCATATTAAGTGAAGTAAGCCAGACTCAAAGGAACTTAGGCTCAATGGTTTCCCTCATTCGTCATAATCAGTAGAAACCTTGGGCTCTACTAGCAGAGATCTGCAATAGAGCAAAATCTTGATACATAAGGCCATATAGTATGAAGCTAATTGAAAGGACCTCCAGGATATTGAAACAAAAGCCATATAATGAATGATTGTTGTCCTTAATGTACTATGTTGTCTCTCATCTCCTTTGCTGTCCCTTGGGTATCTCATATTGTTACAGTATCTCACTTTGTTATCTGATATATTGAATTCATTTGTATTCGGTTATTTGAAATTTGATAGGGAAGGGGGGAAAACCAAGACGGGTGGGGGGAGTGGGGGGGAGGGTAATGGGTACCAAGACATGTGAAAGGGTATCAATGTATGTGAATTAATGCACCTTCTATCTGGAAAATATCATGTAACCCTTTTATTAATTACAATAAAAAATTTAAAAAAAACATACTACACTACGTTCCTGCCATACAGAAATGATGTCCTTAAACACTACCGAGGTCATTGTTCTGACTATATGCAAATGAGCAACCTTTGCTCCAGTGTTTGGTTTCTCATTAGATGTCTCTACTGGGAAAATAATACTGACTATTGGTCATCATCAAATTCTAGTCTATTCATCAGGTATATGTCTTGTAATAAGTAAGTTAATTATGTGTCTGGCTTAAAAGCAAGTTTAATTAGGATGAATTATTTAAATTAGTCATGTGAATTAAATTATGAGAGAACATTTTCTCTGATGACTAATCTATGTGATTTTTCTGTGGAAGCTAAGCCAAGGTTACTGTACTTCAGCCACCTGCAACTACTCCTTGATTCTGGCATGAAATAACTAGCTAATATTTCTTCTAGTTATTATATTTATTTCCCAAGAAAGGACAAAAACCAATAAGCTGACTTGCTCAGGATCATACTGCAAAAAGCTATTAAAGAAAATATAGCATTTAAGATTTGTGATTTCACAACAGCGAAGCCAAAACTAAGCTTTCCTATAGATATATTTCAGGACAAATGAAGAAACTGGTATAAAAACCATGGTTAATGTCTGAATGGAGTCTTTCCGATGGAGTCACATAAACACACTGTGATGGTTAATCCCTAAATTCCCTAGCTGATAACTAGATTGCTTACCACATTAGTAAAGCATATCTCTAGGCATATCTGTGAAGGTAGATATTATCAGAGATTAGATCATAAGGGCTCTGAGTGGATTGATCCCTGATAGATGCATATATATGTGGACATTATTGGGAAATGATTAAAAAAAAAAAAAGAGCTGGGGCCTTGCTGGAGGAAGTACGTTTCTGAAGACATGTAACTAAGGGCATTATCTTGTTCTGAACCCTTCTGGTATTTTTGTTCTCTGCTTCCTAACTGGAATGATGTGAACTGCTTTGCTTGCTCTGCTCTCCCCACTGTAATGGACAGGCAGTCTTGAAACTGTGAGCTAAAATAATTTTTTCCTTTCTTTAAGCTGTTTCATTCAGGTATTTTGGCCACAGCTATGCCAAAGTAACTAATACATACGTAAAATAAGAAAAACTTGTCAAGTGGCATAAAAAAATGAAAGGAGTTTTTTTTCATATATTTTTATTGTAATTAATAGAAGGGCTACATTATATTCACCAGATAGAAGGTGCATTAAAGGAGTTTTTTAAAACAACTACAAAGTCTACAACATCAATGCCACGTAGCAAAAAAAGCTTGATATCAGGTAATTTATATAGTCCTTTAATCAAAAATATAATTAAAAACTACTTTGAATCTCCTGTAATTAATTTATTATACTTGAAGCAACTGCTAATCACAAAACTACTATTTAAATAAAAGGACATCGTAAGTAAGCTGATTTATAACATAATTTGACCCAAGTTTTAAATGCAAAGTAACAAATATCCTTAAATGTCTTCTAAAAATAGGCAGAATATATTTAAAAGTATTTTATATAGAGCTCAAAAAAACTAAACCCTCAAAAAATAAACTCTGAATCAACAACCCAATTAATAAATGTGCTAGTGACTTAAAGACAGATTTCTTGAAAGAAGCAAATATAAGACAACTAACAATAACAAATGCTGGCATTGATGTGGCCAAAAGAGAAATCTATTACATTGTTGGTGGGAATGTAAAATTGTTCACTCTGGAAAGCAGTACAGAGGGTCCTTGAAAAACTAAATACAGAACTATCATGACTCTATAATTCCACTTCTGGGTATTTATCCAACAGAGCACAAACAAAGATATATACTAACTCCACCACCACAATCATGTTTATTACAGTATTATTTACCATAGTCAAGATATGGAATCAGCTCTGATGTCTGTCAATGGATGACTGGATCCACAATGGAATTCTACTCATCCATCAGAAAGAATGACATTGAACCATTCCTAAGGAAATGGAAAGACTTGGAGAGGATTATGTTGAATGAAGCTAAGCCAGACAGAGAGAAGCACAGGTTGCGGTTTCCCTCATTAGTGGAAGTAAGGACACTGGGTGGGCATTCAAGTAGTTGTAAATGAATTAACTGAAGTATAACAAAATCTGTGGAGAATGCAAATAGTATATAATTCTTTAGAAAATCTAAGTCAGAGTCTAACAAAATGAGCACTAGGAAATGGGTACTTTCACAAAGGGATTCAAGAGGAAGGGGAGAGTAGAATGATTGGGGGAAGTAAGTAGGGTGCAGACAAGAATTCACTGGATATGCTAAAGAATTGAGAAAAATAAGGGAAGGTGTAAATGGAGGGGGTAAAAATGTTGAAGGGATGACACAGATCAAGATGCACTGTATACATATATTGCTTTGTGAAATGGCAAAAATTCAATAAATAACTTAAAAATTAAGGAAAGTAAGGGAAGGGGTGGAGTGAAAAGAACAGGTAAGAATTAAAAGGGGTGACATTGCTCAAGAGGAACTGTATTCACAAACTTCTCTGTTAAGTGACCACTCCTTTGTACAACTACATAAAGAAAACATAAGTACATATATGTACATATATACATGTATATACACAAACATGATATTTGCCAGTAATGGAGACTGAACTCAGAGCCTGAGCACTGATCTTGGACTTCCTCAAGGCTAGACCACTTGAGCCACAGTACCTCGAACAGCTTTGTTTTTCCCTAGGTATTTGGTACCAATGAGTCAAATCCAGGTCTTCATGCATGCTAGGCAAGCACTCTGACACTAGGCCAAACTCTTGGCCCTAAAAAATATATTTTTAAAAGTTTTTACAATTGTAATCCAAACAATATAAGGTTGACTCAAATTTACAGTCTGAGATTATAAGCATAATGACATCTGAAATAAAGATAATTAGGTGCTCCTGGAAAAAAAAAACAAATGATAGGTAGTCTTATAATAAAAATATGAAAAACATATTTTTCATCTGGTAAAATGTTTTTCTGATGGCAATAATTTTAACTCAATTATCCAAATGACATAAATCATTTAACATTCATAATTATTAAACTAAAAACCTGGTGCTTTACATACTAACAGCAGACCCTTAAATATAAAAGTCTTTGAATAATTTTTTTTTTTTTGGCAGTCTTAGGGATTGAACTCAGGGCCTGAGCACTGTCCTTGGACTTTCCTCAAGGCTAGAGCTCTATTACTTGAGCCACAGCACCACTTCTGGCTTTTCTATGTATGTGGTACCAAGGAATCGAACCTGGGTCTTTGTGTATGCTAGACAAGCACTCTACCACTAGGCCAAACTCCCGGCCTGAACAATTAATTTTGGTATAACATAAATCAATAATGATGACAGTGCTGTTTCTGTCCTTTTGTGAGCAGCAACTCAACTTTTTGTTTTCTGCAGCACTTAGGTTTGAACTCAAGAGATTCATGCTTGCTAAGCAAGTTACCATTGAACCAGACCTCCAGCCTGATAAGCAGGAATTCAAAGTCTTCGTATCATCTTTGGGGGTATGCTCTGGGTAGATTAAAAGTACAGATATGAACATTGGCACTAGTAGCTCACGCTAACAGTCCTAACTATTCAGGAATCTCAGATCTGAGAGTTGTGGTTCAAAGCCTTCCTAGACAGAAAAACCCATAAGGCTCTAATCTCCATTTAGCCACCAAAATGATAGAAGTGGAGCTGCAGTTCAAGTGGCTGAGTGATTCGCTCTGAGGAAAAAAGCTCAAGAACAGTGCCCAGGCTCTGAATTCAAGAACCTCATGGACTTTCCTGATGAGGCTGGCTTCAGACAGTGATAATCAGAACCAAGGCTCCTAAGTAGTTAGGATTATTATAGGAATATCAAGCATAATATAAATTTGTCAGCCTGAATAATTTAGGATAATAGTTTCAGTTGTGCAGACAATTAAAAATGTATATGTGCCTCTCAAGTCACATGCCACAATTCTGGTTTATGCCAAAAAGTATACGAATAGATCATAAAAGATAGTAAGAAAGAAACAGATCAGTTAAAGAACCTTACAATATATAATTATTAAACAATCTACAAAGTTCAGAAAGACTCCTTTCAAACTAGGAGTGCTATAAAACTGTAGTTGCGGTTTTTTGTTTTTGTTTTTTTTTTTTTTGCCAGTCCTGGGCTTGAACTCAGGGCCTGAGCACTGTCCTTGGGCTTTCTCAAGGCTAGAGCTCTACCACTTGAGCCTCAGCAACACTTCCGGCTTTTGTCTATGTATGTGGTATCAAGGAATTGAATCCGGGCTTTCGTACATGCTAGACAAGCACTCTACCACTAGGCCAAACTCCGGGCCGGACTGCAGTTCTTTTGTATTTGATGTGATCCAAATGTGAAAGAAAAAGCTACTGGGAAAAAAAGCTTATTTCCAGTATCCCTCATAGTTCAGAGACCACTAGTACAGATGTAGAAAGTAGTATAAAATGGAACTACCTAATCTGTTGAAGTTTGTTGTGTCAAGGTCTCTTTAGATGCTATTACCCTTCTATCCACCCTATGATGAATTCAAAGTACACTAGACATAAGTTGAATTTTCCTCTAAAGAATACATAATTATCCTATTTATACTAACATAAAACAGCCTAGATGGCACATGAAAAGGTAGACATGGCGTTAGATAGAGGCTGAGTTGCTTGTTCTCTCCGTCAACAGGTCCCAACACAGAGGCTTCCACAGACAAGCATTTACTAACTACTCTGGTAATCATTTGTTTTGTTAGTAAACAGAGCAGATGTATTTTAGTAAGAGGAAATACAGTCAGTCCTTCCCTCCAGGACATTGGAAATATTTTTGCGATGAATTAGATACCAGTGCCTATTACATATTGCACATATCATATATTTTGTGATAGTAGAAACTAAACAAATAGCCCAGATGTCTGAGGCTGTAATAAGAAACTCAGACCAGCTGAAAAATGAGTGGAGGATGTAGAATTGACTTCTGACTGAAGTAGTAAAGACAACCAAGAATCTTGGACCATATAGTCCATCTACCTGGACACTACTCGCTCTCTCCGAGAGAGCTGAAATATCAGCTTTATAACTTAAGTAATAACTAAGGATGATGGGTCTCAAACTGGAGGGAGCAGAATTCCCTAGAGGGCTTATTAAAGCACAGATTGCTATGCTCTATCCCCTAGAGGTCCTGAATCTGATGGGTCTAGATGGAGTTTCAGAATAATATTTCTTACCAAGCTCTCAGATCTTATTGATGTTCCTGGCCCACAGATCACACCTGAAGAAACAGCTTTATACTGGACTTCTATCTAGGGCAGACATTTTTTTCTAAGTTAATTTTTTTTTTAATTTCAATTATTGGGCCAGGAGTTTGGCCTAGTGGAAGAGTGCTTGCCTAGCAGACACAAACAAAAGACCCGGGTTTGATTCCTCGGTACCACATACATAGAAAAAAAAGCCAGAAGTGGTGCTGAGGATCAAGTGGTAGAGCTCTAGCCTTGAGAAAGTCCAAGGACAGTGTTCAAGCCCCGAGTTTAAGCCAGGACTGGCAAAAAGAAAAAAAAGAAAAAAAATTTCAATTAGCATCATCTTATATAGTCATATGTACATAGCTACTGAACTATTATGATCCTCTTCTAGAACTATCTTAGACATTTTCTGCAAGTGAGGGAAATCATGGAGCCTATGATTCTTTGGGTCTGGTTTATGTCACTTAGCATAACTTTTTCAAAGTCTTTCCATTTCTTTATGAATGGGGCGATATTATTCTTCCTGGCTGAAGCGTATTGAATTCTATTGTATATATACCACATTTTCTTGATCCATCTATCTACTGAAGGGTATCTGGGATGAATCTATATCTTAGCTATGGTAAATACTGCAATGAACATAGTTGTGCTGGTAGCCTTGATGTATCTTTGTTTGTGGTCATTTGGCAAATGTCTAGGGCAGAATGAAAAGCTTGGCTTGGACTTGCCAAAAGGCTACATACATGTAACATGGTTGTTCACTTGGGTGTACTAATATATTACTCAAAGGCTACATTTCTCTGGCTCCTCCCAACCAAAGTAAGTACTTTTATGTACTCTTTAGTCCATGTACAAATATAGATTTGATAAGCATTACTACTAGAAAACAGTCAGTAGCTAAATCCTCACAGCAATTAGAAACAAATACATTCACAAATAGGTGGGAAGTTCATGAAAAACTGAAAGTGATGCCTCTAAAGTGTCTATTCATCTACCCTGAGTGCTTCTTTCCGCCCCTCTACCCCCCTCTCTCCCTCTTCCTCCTTCCTCTGCTTTGACACCTTGAAGTTTTGGGAACAAGAATGCCTATCTCACCACAGCAGTAATTCCATACCCTGACTTGACTAATTTGCTTTCATTACTGCCAACTCCAACTAAGAGTCTGGGAAGCTGGTAAAGGACAGCTGCTCTGCAAATTTCAAGGTCTTCTTTCAGAATGCCACGGTGATTATAGAGCCTATAAAACAAATCAGGTGCTGCTAGACAGGTTTATTTAAGTACAGACTGTCAGCTTTTAGAGGCTATGGTGGTTCTTTCAGGTTTACTGAAATACATCTATAATGTAATTTAGCCATAAAAATGCAGAAACTAGCCGGGTGCAGTGGCTCATGCCAGTAATCCTAGCTACTCAGGAGTCTGAGATCTGAGGATCAAGGTTCAAAGCCAGCCTGGACACAAAAGGACCTGAGACTCTTTATTTCCAATTAACCTCCAGAAAATGGGAAGTGGGGCTTGGCTCAAGGGTAGGGCAGTAGCCTTGAGGTGAACAGCTCAGGGACAGTGCCCAGGCCTATTTCAAGCCCCATGGACCTCCCCCCCCACACACAAAAATGCTGAAACTATATTGTCTCTCAATAAAGATGTAAAAAAGACAGTTCAAAAAACTCATTTGTGTGTTTGTGGCAGTTTTAAATCCATCTGAGGAAGTAACTATTAACTCTTTGATAGCTTTTAATGATGTTTAGATCCATAGCTGGGCAATCTTACTCCCCATTCCACATAACTGATAGGAATGCCAGATTATCTTAAAGCAGAAAAGACTAATATATTGTCAATCATAACAAAGTTAGATCTCTACAACTCATGAAATTTACTTAAGATGGGCCAGGTATTTGGCTTAGTGGTAGAGTGCTTGCCTGGCGTGCACAAAGACCCAGGTTCGATTCCTTGGTACCACGTACACAGAAAAAGCCAGAAGTGGTGCTGTGGCTCAAGTGGTAGTGCTCAAACCTTGAGAAAGCCCAAGGACAGTGCTCCCTGAGCCCAAGCCTTGGCTTGGCAAAAGAAAGAAAGAAAGAAAAAGAAACCAGAAACTTGTCTAAATATACAAAATTAATCATTATTTTTCAATTCAAATCCTCATTCAGTAAAATTGTCTATTATTAATAAAAATAAGAAGGTTTGGCTACTGATTAGGTTAAGCCTGTCACTATTATCATAGTAGCCTTTACATATATTGGACAGTTACTACCTTTATTTATTTAGCCAGTCCTTGGTCTTGAACTCAGGACCTGGGCACTGTCCCTGAGCTTCTTTTGCATAAACCTAGCAATCTACCACTTGAATCACAGAGCCACTTCTGGCCTTTTTTGTGTATGTGGCAGTGAGGAATTGAACCCAGAGTTTCATCTATGCTAGGTAAGTACTCTACCACTAAGTCACATTCCCAGCTCAGAGCTACTATCTTTCAAAACATGTTTATTGGGGAAATATAATTCTAAACTGATCTGGAAGAAAATTCCAAAGACAAAACAGTGTTTCTATGTTAGAGCTGCTGACTACTTCTTAGTTTGGAATATTCAACATAAAACTCAAGAGGAAAATAAATGTGATTTACAAAATAACTGAAGAAGTAATATGTTACTTTTCAAAGTATTACTCATTGATAATTAATACTATAATTGGGTAAGTTAAGAATCTATTTAAGGGTGGGAGGGAAATGGGGACCATGTCATGAGAAAGGGTATCAATGTTTGTGAAGTTATACACCTTCTATCTGGTAAATATAATGTAACCCTTCTATTAATCACAATAAAAAAAATTTGAAAAAAAAAGAATCTATTTAGGGCTGGGAGTTTGGCCTAGTGGTAGAGTGCTTGCCTAGCAGGCACGAAGATCCAGGTTTGATTCCTCGATACCATATGCAGAGCAAAAAGCCAGAAGTGGTGCTGTGGCTCAAGTGGCAGAGCCCTAGCCTTGAGAAAATCCAAAGACAGTGCTCAGGCCCTGAGCTCAAGCCCAGGACTGGCAAAAAAAAAAAAAAAAAAGAATATTTAATGATCATGTGCCTGATATCACAAAGATGAAGGAGATGTTGTCTGACTTATGTACTAGAAGGGTAAAGTATGTATCCAAACTGCTCTGGGAATGCCTGCCTGCTAGATACTGATCTTGTAAGACTGCCATTAAAGTTTCCCTTTTACAGTGCTTGACTATAATTCATGTCTCTAAATCCACTCTTTGAATTTAGGCAGGTGAATGTGTTTCTCATGCCTATATGAGAAGCTACTAAGCTTTTCTTCAACCATATCATACCTTTTGTATGTTTTCCTATGAGGGCCACCTTTTGAAATGGGGACTTAAATTTTATTTTAAGTGGCAGTACAATAGGTTAGGCTACTTAGGCTTGATTTTTTGTCTATGAAAAAGTAGTCTGAAAATAGTATGATAATTGCTGATATAGTGATAAATTTGATGACATAATTTTTAAAGTTTTATAAAATATTTTACTATAGTATTAATAAGGCTAAAGAATTATTAAACCTTGTAGTTGGTCACAGCCAAAATGTAACAAATGGAAATTGTACTTCAAACCTAATAACAATGACAAAAAGCATCATTTAAAGAGGTCCAGAAGGGATGAGCCAAAATGTTACAGAAGGAAACTGTACTTCAAACCTAACAACAACAACAAGAACAAAGCATCATTTAAAGAGGTCCAGAAGTGAGTAAGAAGCCAATTTAGTAACAACCACAGGTGTACGAATGGGACAAAGCAACTGACCTGCTTCCACTTCCAATGTCTGTTGAAAACTAGTTGGGAATTTCCCTTTTACCTGGTTACATTCTGGCTCTATCTTTCTTCATCTTGTTTCTTCTATGAACAGATTTCCCTTTCCACTCTCATTGCTCCTCCCTGACTCCCAAAAGCTGCCTGCCATGGTCATCAAGGTTTGCGGAGGAAAAAGGAGCTCTGCTCTCAGCAGTTGAATTTGGAATGGTTCCCAACAAGAAGAGAGGGTTTAAGGCTGGAAAAACTAGAAAATTCTTCCTAAGGGAGCTTTGCGTGCTTTTCACTGCTTCCTCACATTGAACTGTTCAACCTCATACAGGAAAAACACTGAAATATATCCTTTTGCCTGAAGCTTTATCTTTTGTTAACAATGGAACAAATTAGGCTATAATTCTTTTCTAGATGTGTCTCCCCTCCTTCCTGTATTCTTTTGGCATATGCGCAAAAACATATGAAAGCAAAATGAACATATCTCCTTGCTTCATAGCTATTTTTAAATTTAAAAATCATCAAAGTTTCTTTTGCCTCTATGAGTTTGAACTAACAGATATAGCTGCTGTCTCAAAAACTGTGTAGGTTAAAAAACAAAAAATAACCTAACGGTAGTTCACTGGAGCCCCCAGAGACTCTGGCTCAACTCCCCTGTAATGGCTGGTCAGCGTATTTTTCTTCACAGATTTAAAACAACCAAAGATTTATTTTCTCATTGTGACTTTCCAAATGCCCTTCAGCTCCATGCATTCAATCTTCACTTCTTAAAATTCAACACTGCTTAAAAGAGTGATGCTTATTTAATAACAGTTGTGTCTACCATCCTTTTACCTGGAATATCTAGGCTTATTCAAAAACTTGCAGACTACACAGGGTCCTTTTAAACTACATTTCCCA
Organism: Megascapheus bottae; assembly: GCF_031878675.1. Taxonomy (NCBI): domain Eukaryota; kingdom Metazoa; phylum Chordata; class Mammalia; order Rodentia; family Geomyidae; genus Megascapheus; species Megascapheus bottae. The sequence continues at coordinate 13,436,371 of NC_143526.1, forward strand.
TTTTGAACACTCCCAGCAACTAATACCATTCTTTTTGCTTCATGAAATAGCTGATTTTAGTGACTAACACAGGACCCTTCATGGACACAGTCAGAATTTGGTGAATAAGTTAACAAATGCTCTTTAGATGGAAAAATGGAGGGACTGATGACAAGATTGTTAAGTAACACATATATGATGGGGATATTCAAAGGGACCCCCCAAATAGAGAATCCTTCGCTCAGTATATATTTGCTGAGAATCCTGTTCTCTCCCCACCATGGCCTGCTTGCTTTCATATGGAAAATAAACTTTTCTAGATCCAGGATTCTGGTTCTGTATCTATGTAAAAATAACCAGTAGGAAAGGGGCCTGTAGCAAGGATATAGGGAAGACATTATGCAGGGCCTTGTTCTCGACTGTTACTCATCATTATGTCCTCCTCATCTGGTCTGAGATGTTTTACTATTAGTACCCTGTCATTATAATGTCATTACACCTTAAAACTGGATCCCTTGCTCATCTCAGGGTTTTCTAAGATGATCATGGATAACCCCATATACAGGGTGACTCTTGAGACAGGTAATTCTTTCACGATTTTCCTGTAGATCACTCTCTATAGGCTCATCATGGAGAGGAACCTTATGTTCCTTCCAATCCTCTTAAACTTTAATAGAAGCTTGTGCTGACATTTCCCCACTGAAAGCCTTTCTATTTTAATAAGCTATAGTTTCATTAGAGTCTTGCCTTAATTTTTCTCTTGATGGATACAAAACTGAGATAGCTGTATTAACAATGTAGTTGTAAAAAAATGTCTTTCTTTTTATATTTCAAGACACATTTTATCAATTTTCATTTACTACAATTGAATCATAATTTAGTTGAGATATTCTAATTTCCTTTGCTTTTCCTTCCACCCCTTGCCAGCTCACTATCTTTTTTTTGTCAGTCCTGGAACTTGAACTCAGGGACTAAGCACTAACCTTAGACTTTCTCAAGGCTAGAGCTCTACCACTTGAGACAGAGAACCACTTTCAGCTTTTTTTTTTTTCTATGCATGTGGTACTGAGGAATTGAACCCGGTCTTTGTGCATGCTAGCAAGCACTATATCTCCAGGATAAACTCCAGGCACCAAGCTCACTATCTTATACTATATTTAGACCTCAGTGCTGGCCAGTGCTGGGCATCTGGAACTCTGACGGACAGTTCTAGCTTTATCCAAGCAAAAGCAAAATTTCATCTATTGCCAACAGGGTAATCTAAACAAAAGAAGGATTTGAGCCTTAAACTAAGAATATATGGTTTAGACATAAAAGATTAGTTTGAAACAATCACTCCATCAAACACTGGGTCTGGTTTTTACATTTTATTCCCAAAGTAATGTATAGATTACAATAAATACGCTTTTAAAATCTGCCTAGGACCTGTGAAGTTCCTCAAATTTAAACAGATAAAGCAGAATATACTCATGGGCCAAGCATATAAGAGCCACAACTACTATAAAATCTAATGAGCCAAAGCAGATGATTGTTAGTCAAATCTAGAGACACTATTTCAATTTGTTTGGCTTACTAGTTATTTGAAGCTATTTTACTCCAACACTAATAAGGCAAAATCTGTATGGATCTCTCACCCTAAGGTACACAAATACAACTGAAATCACAGGAGAGGCTGACTGAAGTACCACCTCCATAAGGATGAGAATTAAGATTTAAACAGTGTAACAATCAGCTAGAACTAATCCTTTTACGGAGGTGTAAATGGCTTTTAAGGACTGAATTCCAGGCTGCTAGCTTTAGTGAAATAGCTACAGACAAATATTACCCAAGAGCAATGCCCACCAGCCCTCTAGCTCCAATGAGTATTAATAAAAGTGTGATAAAGGTAAGGGTGACTTGTTTGTTTTGATATCAAGTTTCCTGGCAAAAATTCAAGTACATAAATAAAGCACATAGGAATTGGCACCCTGGGAAAATAAACTGAATACAACTACCTCAAGTCTAACATCAGTTGACTGGAACAGCTCTATGTGTGGCCACATTGAAATTTGTACATGGGGTTTTGTTTGCTACACAAAACTCTTATAGAAAGGACAAACATATACATAGTTAAACAGTATTTTTCTTTTAACTGTCTGTCTTACAAACCCTATGTTTTGGTGACTACCTCGGTCCCCATTGTGCAGCTCCCTGGGTGGTCTCTTCCAGGGGGCCACTCGAAGGGAGCACAATAACCAGAAAAAGGGAAGGAGGGACAGCAACACAAAGGCCAATAGAGCAGGGCGGTCTGCTGCAGACTGCAGACCAGAGGTCAGCAAACAACTCAGCTTCTCTTTACCCAAGAAACAAGGGCTCCTTCTCTTTACCTGGAAAAACAGTGTGATTAAGCTGACAGCTTGAATTATGGGTTACATTTTGCAGGGTACTGTTAGAGCTAAGGTCTTGTCGCTGTAGTAGGGATTGCACAAGCAAACGCCTTGTTTCCCCCACACTTTGGCCTCCAAACAGACCTCATCATTCTGTTCTATTCCCATTCTTAGAACCCGCTCCTCCCATACCACTTTTTTGTTTTGTTTTGAAGTTTCTTAATGAGGAATGTGAAAGCCTGGGAGACGTTATAATAGATGTTTCCCTCCATCCTTAAACAGAGACAAGCCTGAACCCATCACATTTCTAGTCACCTACCAAGAATTAGTGATGGCTGCAGACATACATTAAGAAATGAGTATTTTCAGTCTACTCACTTTTTGAAAACTAAGGATCCCCCACACTAAACACAGTGCTTTTAACCCTATGTTTTGGTGACTGAGAGGGTAAAGACTGGATATTTTTTCCATTTGCTTCTTAAGGTTTCTTTTAGAACAGTGCATTAGTATATGTGTGCAACCACTAGAGTGTTGTGAGTCTCCACCTGAGATACAGCAATGTTCAGCCTAAAATAATCTTGCTTTCAATATCTGTTGAAAAGGGACTGTGCAGAGTAAAAGTTTTGTACAACTTTATCCCTTTTTCAAATTTAATATAGTTGAATCCTGTATTTTGGAAGTTTAAAGATACTATAGGAATATAGTACTATCTTCAAATACTCATTGGAAACTATTATAACCAGCTCTGTAATTAAACTCTAGAAGGTACTTGTGGTCAAAAGGAATTTGCTTGTTATCAAGGTAGAATCAATTGGGAGTAGGGACATAAAGACTGAGGTAGTAACATAAACATCAGACTTTGCTGTGTTTTTACATCCCTCTGTAACTCTCCCAAGTACACATGTACAAACACACACATATGTATGTATACACACATATGTATGTATGTATACACATACACACACACACACACACACACAAAAGTGTATAAGAAAGGAAATGCATCTCAGACTGGATTAGTGTGGGTTACACTACTAGAGTGGGTCCAAAGAAAAGAAAAATCAGAAAACATGACAGTATTGTCATGAGGCTCTACTAAGGGCTTACTGGAGGCTAAAACCTTAGAAGAGATACAGTGGCAGAGGCCTGTAAACCTAGCATTAGGGCACAGACTAACATTACAAACAGTCCAACAAAACAAAACAAAAAGATCCTGAAATAAGGTAGCATGTCACTTCCCTAGGGGAAGCAAGTCTCTATGGAGGCTAATTAACTGGTGAATTGGAATGGGTTCCAGTAGGGTCTCTAGGGATAGTTCAATTGAGTATGTCATGTTCCTTCCAATGTTCTGAATAGGTTATGAGTTCACCTTTAAGATGACCAGAGAGGGTATCTTCAAAAGGACTAAATGTTTGGATGTCAGCATTTATTTCCTGATACATGAATATGGCTGCTGAAAACAAAAACATGCTGATTTATGATTGAGTTAAAGAGAAGAAGTTGAATCAATTTATTGCTCAAATTCTCATTTATCTAAAAAGCTGCTAAAAGAAAGCTACAGATAAAAAGAAGAAATGAGAAAGTGGAAATCACTATGGATAAATAAATGAATGGTAGAACACAAACAGGCAGAAACCATGAAAACAAAAAATAAAAGCTAGCTAGGTACTGATGGTTCATGCTTGAAATCCTAGCTACTCAGGAGGCTGAGATCTGAGTAGTACAGTTCAAAGCCAACCTGGGAAGGAAAGTCTATAAGACTCATCTTGAATTAACTACCAGAAAACCAGAAGTAGAGCTGTGGCTCAAAGTTGTACAACTCTAGCCTTGAGCACACACACAAAAAAAGAGTGCAGGGTGCAGAGTATTAGTATTAGTATACCCTAACTCTGGGTATGCACACTTTTCAAAACAATAGACATTAATTTGAAGCATGTTCATGATTACAGATAGGGACAATTATGTCCAACACATTTCCATGTAACAGAGAGCCCAGTTGATTTGCAAAGAGCATCAAGGCTCATGACCCCACACTGGAAAGGGATTCAGCTGCTCTGGAAAGCAGAGCTTTACAGTGATGGAGGAGGCAGAATATTTGAACCCAGAGAACTTTTTGCAAACATAGCGGGAAAACCTAGCTCAGACCCTGGGTTCAAGCCCTAGGACTGGCAAAAATAAAAAGGTGCAGGGAGTGTTAGTATACCCTAATTCTGGGTATGTACACTTCTCAAAACAGTAGACATTAATTCAAAGCATGTTCATGATTATAGATAGAAAAAGACAATTATGTCGAACACATTCACATGTAACATATAGCCCAGTTGAGTAGCAAGAAGCATCAAGGCTCATGACCCCAAATTGGAAAGGGATTCGGCTACTCTGGAAAGCAGAGTTTTTAGTGATGGAGGAGGCAGAATATTTGAACCCAGAGAACTTTTGCAAACATAGCAGGAAATACTGATATATGCCACTTAATATAAAAATAAAAGTCTTATAGTATGTATAGGTATGTAAAAATCAAACCATTAGCACATATGTCCATGATAAAAACAAACATCAAAGCTAACAGTTCACAATTTATATTTTTTTTACTTGTTTTTCTCACTTAGTTTATTATTTACAGGAAACAGCTACAGAAGGCACCAAAACTTTAGTGAAAAAAATTTAAATTTATTTTAAATTACTCAATTTTCTTTTTGCAAGGCTGGGGATCAAATCCAAGGTCTTTCTGGTGTTAATCAAGTATATCCCTAGTCTTAGAAATAGATTTTTTTTTTTTACAAAATTCTTAAAACTTTCCTTTGCCTCAAAATTTGTGAAAGACTAATTTGCTCAATCACAGAACAATCAGTTCAACTGGACTCTAATTTAAGAACCAATGAAGAAAAGAAGACAAACTCTAATCTCACATTGTTTTAAGCAAATTCAAAAAAAGTCCATCTAAATGACAAGCAAATTAAAATGAAATTATACTAACAAAGGAAACAGGAAAAAAGGACAGTTTTTAGAAGACATGAAAGACACAGGACTGAGAACTATTCCTCATATCTCTCGAACCTACGAATTCTTCCTCCCAGTCAGAGCTCAAAATAATGAGATTCTGTATGAAACAGAATATAGCCTCATTTTTTTTGTTGTTTAAAACTTAGCTAGTTTTATTCACTTGGCCCATCTGCATATACTCCTTTCACCTGAAAGGCAGCTTTCCCATTCTAGTCATCCAGCTTGGACATCTTTTTTCAAATACCACATTAAAATGAATTTGGTCTTTTGCAGTTTGAAAATGTGTATAGCCCAAGTTATGTGTGGATTGTATTTTTACCTGCTAGAAAATTCACTTTAAGTCTTTAAAAGAGTATAGTTTAATAATATTTACCATTGCATTTTTATGAATACCTGGTTTAACTATTTGAAACCTTTAAAACAGTTTCTTTCTTGTATTATCACAAAAGAAAGAAACTTAGTCTTTCCACAGCCTGCCACCAACAGTTCAAAGACTGTTCAAAGGTGAGAACTATGAGTTAAAAAGAAAATGAAGGGACATGGGCCATTTGGAGCTAAAAAAGAAGAAAGGGGAACGTGCTTTTCCTTCCATCCCTGAGGGGACAAAAGTGATGTGATTTGCCAACTAGCCACAGAGAACAGAATTCAATTCTGCTTATTTATTACTTACGGGGGTTTAAATTCAGGGTCTCAGACTTGCTAGGCAAAGGCTCTACTACTTGAGAGTTACCAGCTAAATTTTCCTTAGACAGTTTGGTTTCCCCTTTTTCGGTTACAGCTCTACCACTGTTGCTTAGTTAAGTTCCGAAGCTAATTCCAACATTTCCTGAATGCGAGTTGGTTTTTTCATTTGTTTTGGTGCCAGTCCTGGGGGCTGGGTACTGTCCCTGAGCTTTTTGGGGTTTTTTTTGCTCAAAGATAACACTCTATTACTTGAGACAAAACTCCACATTAGTTTCTTGGTGGCTAATTGAAGAAACGAGTCTCATGGATTTTCCTGCCTAAACTGGCCTCAAACCACAGTCCTTAGATCTCAGCCTCCTGAGTAGCAAGGATTACAAGCATGAGCCACAGGCATCTGACCTGATGCTTGCTTTGACTTATCTCTTTTAGTTAACTAGAATACCTTGTAATTTTCTGTTGTAAAACAGATATGATATACTAAGTAAACAGACCTTCCGAGTAACCATCTGGTTAGTAGAGTGTTTATTGTAGCTGTCAGCGCAGACATGAGAAGCTAAAGTGTCCTTGGGTATTCTCCCTTTTGTTTCCCCACTGTCTTTGTTTTTTCCTACAACTTCTTAAACAATATCTGATAGGCATAGGATGTTGTAGGGGAGAGAATATTCTGCACTTCATGATTAGATCTTATTTAGTGAACTATGCTCCTGAGCATCTCTTACAAGAGCTTCTCAGTCATCTCATCCCCTTTGCTGTGGGTCACTCGTGTCTTTCTGACTGATGTCACAGCCTACAGTGAGATGGCTGGCAAAGTGGGCAACAAAACCTTTTTTCTTTTTCTTTTTTTTGCCAGTCCTGGGGCTTGAACTCAGGGCCTGAGCATTGTCCTTGGGCTTTCCTCAAGACTAGAGCTCTACCACTTGAGCCACAGTACCACTTCTGGCTTTTTTCTTTTTCTTTTTTTTTTTTTTTTTTGCCAGTCCTGGGACTTGAACTCAGGAACTGAGCACTGTCCTTGGGCTTCCTCAAGGCTAGAGCTCTAGCCTTGAGCCACACCACTTCTGGCTTTTTTCTAAGTATATGGTACTAAGGAATCGAACTTGGGAGTTTGTGCATGCTACTACGCAAGCACTCCATCACTAGGCCAAACTCCTGACCCAAAAACTTCTTTTAACATCTCTACAGACAGCGTGTGATAATGACAATGATTCTCCTTTACTTTACTTTCGACTATGTCTTAAAACAACTTCCCTAAAAACCAGCTAAGAAATTTCAGAAATGTAAGCCAAAATAGTGACAAAGAAAATATTTTAACTTTCCATTATGGTGACCAAATACCTGGAAAAAGAAACTTAAGGAAGTATTTATTTTGACTCATAGTTTCCAAAGGTTCAGTCGGTACCTGTAGAAATACAGTATGTCAGGGAAGTAGGAGTATGCAGCAGAGATAAATCATCCCATGACAGACAGGAAAGTAGAAAGAATGCCTATGAAGCTGGCTTTCTCCTTTTTCTCCTTTTAGTCTATCTATCCCAGCCTAGGGGATAGTATCAGCTTCCATCAGGGCAGGTCCTTCTCCTTAGTTAATCCTAAGTGTCTCTGAAATACCCTCACAGACACTTCTAGAGGTGTGCTTTACTAATCTCTTAAGTGCTTTTCAATTCAATTGAGTTGACAATAAAGATTAACCATCACAGGAATGCCTAGGTTTCCCAGATCAAAATATATAAGCTAACAGAGGTACAGGTAAGATTGTGGAATGACATGCCAGGCAGAACATTGCCAGGCAGAACACTAAGAGTACCAATAGCTGCACCTACTAGCATTGTGTTATTTTTTTTCCCAAAAAGTATAGTATTATTTTTTCCAAAAATATAATGTACAGGGCCGGGAGTTTGGCCTAGTGGTAGAGTGCTTGCCTAGCATGCATGAAGACCTGGGTTCGATTCCTTGGTACCACATACATAGAAAAAAGCCGGAAGTGGTGCTGAGGCTCAAGTGGTAGAGCTCTAGCCTTGAGAAAGTCCAACGACAGTGCTCAGACCCTGAGCTTAAGCCCAGGACTAGCAAAAAATAAAAATAAAGTGTCCAAGGACAGTGCCCAGGCCCAGAGTTCAAGCCCCAGGATTGGCAAAAAAAGGCTGGAGTCTATATGAAGACAGAAGGGTTCAGGTACTATGTTGAGAGAGTACAGGTCATGATCAAGAGGAACCAGTGACAGTGCAGAAGAAAACAGTCAGCTGAGGACAGAGCCAGGAAGACATCATCATATCTGAAGAAATAATTTATGAATATACTTTCACTTACCTATAAAGTATATTTGAGATAAGTTGTAAAAGAATACTGCTCTAACTTATTATTCTAAGCTATATGATTTCTAGCAGCAAATCTTTCTACATGTAATAACTTCCCTCCTATATATAACTTTTAAAAAAGGGATAAATTAAATTCTCTGAATGTGCTTCAATCTATTTTCACATTTTCATGACTCTTAGGAACCAAGACTTTTCACTTAGTTTGAAAGATTGCATTACATCCTACTTTTAGTAAACACTCTGGGCGAATACTTTGTTCAAGTTTGAAGACAGGAACATAGCATTTCATCTGTTTATCTGAGTCCGGAAGGCTCTTCTTTTTCTAATTAATCTAATTTGCACCTTGAGCTTCTTTATTTAACCTTATAAAATATGATCTTTGATGACACTTCAGCTATCTAGGCAGTAGAAAGCCATGGGGAAGACAGCTCAGAGTGGTAGTTAACAATCCTGATTCTGGGCCCAGATGACCAAATTCCAAGTACACTAAAATTATTTTGTGACTGTTACTTAACTCTGTGTTGATACTGCCTCACCTGTAAAATGGGTATAATACAGAATTAAACTAATGATTATGAATAAGGCTCTTATGAAAGATCCTGGCACAGAATCTGTACAGGTGTATATTTCCATTATGACTGGGATTTCAGTGGCAGAACATAAGAAGATTAAGAACATGAATTCTGGCATCAGGCTTCCAGTTTGGACCCTAAGGGTATGGGTGACCAGCTTTTTGAACTAGTAACGTTATTTAATCATCTTAAACAAATGACAAAAACAGAGCAGATTAAGTAGATAGAGAAGATAAGCACAAGTAATTTTTTTTAAGTGCTTGATGATAGGGGGTGAGTAGGTAACTCAAAACTTTAACAAAGGATTATTTGGATATAGTCAGAAACCACCAATCACCACAATTCAAAAATACAACTTTTAAAGACACTGCTATTTGAGCAAGGCACTGGTGGCTCACATCTAAATACTAGCTATTCAGATGGCTGAGATCTGAGGGTCAAGGTTCAAAACCAGCCCAGGCCAAAAACTTCTATGTCCAATTGAACACCATAAAGCTCAAAGCAGAGAAATGGTTCAAGTGGTAGAGTGCTACCCTTGGGCAAAATAAAGCTCAGAGATAGCACACAGCCGAGGATCTGAGTTCAAACCCTAAAACTGGCACACACACAAAAAACTGCTACTTAATTAAAAAAAAAAAAGAAAGAAAGAAAGAAAGGAAAGAGGAAGACAGAGAGAAGTAGAAGAGGAAAATAATAAGTAGAAGGAAAGAATAAAGAAATAAAATTAGATCTTATCTAAAAGGCTACTTACAAGACTTAAAAAGACCTTATCCAGTCATAGCCAAGTGCTCAATAAAATTATCCTAGTGATTTGGTTTCTAAAATTGTACACAATTAAAAACAGAACAGTAAAAGAGAAAAGAGAAGTAAAACAATAGCTTACTGTTTTATTGGTGAGTTAACAGAAGATTCCTTTTTCAGATGATAATTCTTGTTTTCGGTGGATAGGACATTATTTTCTTGCTTGAAATCTTCTACCTTTATTCTGTTCCCTGGATATGGTGGTGGTTCTGGCGTCTCCAAAAATGAGTCATTTTCACTGAGAGAGATGGTAAGGTCATTGCTACTACACGAACTTTCTTCCTCCTGTTCTTCCAGCATTTTTCTGAACGGCCTTTCTGACTGTAGATACCCGTGTGCAAGATGATCTGTAAGAGGGAAAATGGAGAGATTACTGCTCACTAACTAAAGTGACAACTGAAGAAGCACAGAAGAAAAAAATTCATCAGTTAAAAACATACAAACCATTTACAACCAAGTTTAGTATTTAAAGCATGAGCTGGGGAAGACTCAAGTGGTAGAGTACATGCTTAACAAGTATGAGCCCTTGAGTTAAAATCCTAGTACCACCCAAAACAAACAAAACAAAGGCATACATAACTAAAAAAATCCTCAAAAGTATTTTTGTGTGTGTATGCGCGCAATGCCAAAAATGGAAACCGGGGCTTTATGTGTGTTAAAACATGTACTCCACCACTAAGCCATACATCCATCCCTTAAAAATTCTGAGACTGCTGGCTCACTCCTATAAGCTACTCAGGAGGCTGAGATCTGAGAATAATGGTTCAAAACCTGCCCAGGGGCCGGGAGTTTGGCCTAGTGGTTAAAGTGCTTGCCTAGCATGCATGAAGACCCGGGTTCGATTCCTCGGTACCACATATAGAAAAAAGCCGGAAGTGGTGCTGAGGCTCAAGTGGTTGAGCTCTAGCCTTGAGAAAGTCCAAGGACAGGGCTCAAGCCCTGAGCTCAAGCCCAGGACTGGCAAAAAAAAAAAAAAAAAAAACCAAAACCTACCCAGGCAAGACAATCCGTGAAACAATTAACCTCCAAAAAGGTCAGAAGTGAGGTTATAGCTCAAGTGATAGAATGGTAGCCTTCAGCAAAAAAGTTAGTGCCATGCTTTCAGTTCAAGCTCCAAGATTGGCATAAAAAATTCTTTTAAATATTTTAATGCACGCATACACACACACACACACACACACACACACACACACACACGCAAGCGCGTGCGTGCATGTGCACACACACTGTTACTGGGGCTTTTAAACTGAAGGCCTCATGCTCTGGCAAGGGCAATCATAGCAGATGTACCACTACTTGAGTCAAACATCAACTTCTTGCCTTTTGCTAGCTACCTGGAACATCTCGAGCTCTTTTTGCCCCAGCTAATGTCAAATCTGAGTAATTAGGATTACAGGTTTGAGTCACCAGAGCCTAGCTACAATATTTTAGCGAGTTCATTTTCAAAAATATTTCCTTGATCGTGGGCTGGGAGTTTGGCCTAGTGGTAGAGTGCTTGCCTAGCATGCACGAAGACCCGGGTTCAATTCCTCTGTACCACATACACAGAAAAAAAAAGCCGGACGTGGTGCTGAGGCTCAAGTGGTAGAGCTCTAGCCTTGAGAAGATCCAAGGACAGTGCTCAGTCACTGAGCACAAACCCAGGAGTGGCAGGAAAAAAAAAATGTCCTTGATCGCTTCTTGGCCTTTTGGATAAGATCAAGTGTAGTATCTGTTCTTATCAGTTTAATATCTGATACATCCTCTATCCGAGGACAATATATTAAATGGATTTTTGGGGAAAAAATATTTCCTTGAACACATTTAAGACCTGAATGAAATGCACCAACAAAGTCACTGTTGTTGGTTATTATTACTATTATTTTTGCTAGGTAGGTGTTCTACCACTGGAGAAACACGATTGCCCCTCATGAGAGAGAGAAAATACAAGCATAATTACTACCACCCAGAAAAACTAAGCACTAACAAAAATCAGCAAACAAACTCGGCCTCTTATCCCACCTGAGAAACCTTCCCAGGCAGAATGCTTCTCTTGAGACCACTTATTTTCAGATGCACAGTGTTCTGAAACTGATACTGCGGAGACTGGTGGGCTGGCTCTTTCTTCCTTAACTTCAATATGTTTCTGTGTCAGTATTTCTCCCTCTGATCCTTCTGATCTGCTGGAACTGTCACACTTTAAATCAGTGGTTCTGTTCTCTGGACTTAATCTTTCCTGTGAGGAGGAATGGAGTTCAGCAGACTTTTTGCCTTCAGATAAATTATTCTTGCTATGATGTGTGCTATTTCCTATCTGTAAGCAATGAGTTTGTTCCTCCTCAGACAATAGACTGGCTGTGACTGGCGTTTTCTCACCAATCTGAAGAGATGTCTTTCCATCTATTTTGTCAGTCTTCTTTAAGCACTGTGTGTCACTATTAGTTTGTACTACACAGCTGTCTGTCACATTACAGCTCTGGGCTGTCTGTTGGTGTGAATGTGGGTCAGGAATTGAAAAATTCTTTGTGGGTTGGGGAGATTTCTGCTCTGTACTGAAATCTCCAATGCTTGAAATGGCTGACATTTGGCGACCCATAAAGACTGTTGCTGGTTGATACAACCCTCTTGACATGGATGTCCCCAAGTTGATTCCTGGCTGCATCACCTCCTGCAAGAAGACATGGAAGTATACAAACATGTGGAGTTAGGTCATTTTCAAAAATGAAAGGAGGTAAAAGGAAGCATGACCATGAAATAAGCACCTACCTTGTTTGATAAAATAAATGTATGTTCTCAATGCAACTGAACTATATTATTAAAATTAAACTATTACATTTTATTACATATATTTACCAAATAAAAATTAACAAACAAAAAGCTTGTATTTCTTAAAAGCATGCCCCAGAACCACAAAGGAACTACAGTGGATTTCCTCTATCTAGAGCCTCAAGCCATCTTCTTTTTCTCGTCAACTGGATTCCCCTATGATTCTAGACTCTCTAAAATCAGATAATTTTCACTTATAGACCATGGAACTACAAAAGTACCATATCAAACCAAGCAAAAATGACTAGGAAGAGAATACCAAGGAATATTGGAGGTTTCAAAATTTTGACTTCAAAGCCAGCCTGGAGTAGACACTGACTCAGAAACAAAACTCATTAAAAGAATGAGAGACTGAGAGACAGACAGACAGACAGACAGACAGACAGAGGAAAAAAAACCTTTCAGGGCCACATGTACAAAAATATCCCAATTTGTAGTCAAACTATAAATGGTATCAGTCTTCCTAAGTAACCTCAAGTGACTTAAGAAATTTAAATCATTGTCATGTCTATAGGAAGAATAAGCATATAGAAAAAAGGAAGAGAGGTAAAGGAAAGGAAGGGGGAAGAAGAGAGGTAGAGAGAAGAAAAGCAAGGAAATGAGATTAAAAGAGGGAAAAGGAGAGAAGAAAAGGTAAGGGGAAAACACTGATTCAGCAGCTTGGATAAGGGAAATGGTAAAAAGCAGAATTAGAAGTAATAAGCATGAAGCCTCCATAGAGTTAAATAATTTTCTTTCAAAGCAATTTCACAGACATAAGAGCATTTACTTCATAGAGGCATACAATTAGGGAGATATATCTTTGCAAATGAAAAAACTGAGGCCCATATAATGAAAAACAATCACACACACACACACACACACACACACACACACACACACACACACACGAGCACGCGCATGCACAACAATCCAAGTTTTGCTTCCTTCATACTATTTCTTCTATTTCCAAGATAAAAGAAGACAACCTTGAAGTCAACAAATCAGCAGAGATGGCAGAAAAAATGGTGGACCTCTGAAAAATTATTTGAAAATTCTCTGCCCCATAAAAGAGATAACACTGGAAAAAATGTTCAGTAACTTAGAATCCCTTTTTAGAACTCTGAAAATTTACCAGGCTTGTAGCATTTGGTGAGAGAGAGAGAGAGGAGGGGGGGGGAGAGGGGGAGAGGGAGAAGGAGAGGGAGAGGGAGAGGGAGGGAGAGATAAGAAAAACGGCAAATCTTGATAGGAACAATAAGCTTCATGGTACTTTAATCCCTCACTTTACTAATCACTCCTTTCACAACAAGCAGGTAGAAACTTTAAAACCTGTACTCACAGGAAGAGAGAAAAAGGGGTAGCATTCTTGTCTGGCAGTTCTTTGGGAAACTCATGGAAAACAAAAAACAAAAACAAAAAGAACTTGTCTTTACTTGAGGCAGCTCTGCACTTACCCAGTATATAAATAGCTTTTTTTTTCCTTGGGGAAGTTTGTTGAAAATAGAGACAACTGTCTGATACAAAAGCTGCATAAGGTTGTAGTTAAAATTCAGGGCAGATAGTAGTCTAACAAAAAATTTTGAAGGAAAAGCTGGTGAAAGGAATACCCACCGGAGGGAGGGTTCTAAAATGCTCCCAATATATTCCTAGTAATCTAAATAGCCATATGGATATAGATATGGATATGGTCACAAAATGGTGACATGAATTTCTAAGCTCTCATCTGAGCATAATAACTTAAGGCTCTGTTGTAGGTTACAGGGAAGGTATAAACTTGTCAGCTGAGTATTTCAGGGGTACTACATATACAGATGGCCTCTTGGCAAAAACTGAGAATTCTAGTTGTACACATGTAAAGAAAGCTTTGTCTAATCATTACCTGTTTACTAAGTCTACAGAAACTTCAATGACTCTAATTAGTTCAGAAAGTCACTAAACAAACAACAAAGAAACTAATTCTAGTGAGGAAAATTTAGTTGTTTTGAAGTGTTACATTTTGTTAATTGTGCAAGTTGCAACAAAAATAATTAGAAAAGGAAACAGAAAATTCTAGTTCTGACATAGGGCAGGGGGGAAAAAAGCAACAGAAATTGTCCATGAGAAGCTCAGGAATTACATATACCAGATAAAGACATCAAATTAGCTATATTAAATATAGTCAAACAATTAAAGGAAACCATGTCTAAAAAACTAAGATGTCTTCTTTTTCAGTAGTTAATTGGAGATAAGAGTCTGATACGGCTTTCTTGCCCAGGTTGGATTACAACTATGATCCTCAAATCTCAGACTTCTGGGTAGCTTGATTACAGGCATGAGCTACTAGTACTCAGCAAGAAAAACTTTTTTTTTTCAAAACACAAAATATTTAAAGTATGTTGTTTCAAAGTAAAATACTGGCAATTATATACCTATTTTAGTTTATAATTACAACGATTTCAAATTAATATATTCTTTTTCCATTGTTCACCTATAAAAATAAATTTCAAATAAAACTTTAAAATAAAAATAAATCTTAAATTAAGAGTTAATTAAATCATGTAACTTCTTATAGGTTTAACTTACATTTTCAACTTCTTTTTGGTCAGTTTTGATAGTACCTTTCTGAGAATATGTCCAGTTTATCTAGGTGGTCTAATCTTTAAATAAGATTTCCCTTATAATCTTTCTTATTTGTGAAAAATCAGTAACAAAATATCCATTTGCATCTCTAATTTAAAATTTTTGAGTCTTCTTGTTTTTTGAGAGAATCTAAGGGTTTGGTAACTTACTGGGTTTTTTTGAGGGGGGGTGCTTTGTTTTGTCTTTTTTTTTTTTTTTTTTTGGTAAGTCTTGGGGCTTGAACTCAGGGCAATGAATGTCCTTTGGCTTTCTCAAGGCTTAGTGCTCTACCACTTGGGTTACAGCACCACTTCTGGCTCTTTCTGTTTTCTGTTCTGAGGAATAGAAACCAAGGTTTCATGCATCCTAAGCAAGCACTCTACCACTAGGCCACATCCTGGACTCTCAACTTGTTGAGAGTATGAATTTTTATTTCTTCTCTTATGTTTTCCTCCTCTTATTCAACTCTGCTCTCTTCATTTGCTGTTGTTCTTCTGTCTCCCTTGGACTCCATTTTCTTTTTTAAAATAATGTGTGGGTGTAGATCTTTTTGAGGTTATCATACTTGAATTGAGCTTTGGGGGGCAGTTTATTAGAGTTCAGAGTCTCATGGACTTTCCTGCCTGGGCTGGCTTTGAATCATGATCCTCAGAACTCAGTCTCCTGAGTAGCTAGGATGATAGCCATGAGCCACAGACACCTAGCAAAAGGTAACTTTTTTTTTTTTCTTTTTTTCTTGTCAGTCCTGGGCTTGAGCTCAGGGCCTGAGCACTGTCCTTGGACTTTCTCAAGGCTACAGCTCTACCACTTGAGCCTCAGCACCACTTCCGGCTTTTTTCTATGTATGTGGTGCCGAGGAATTGAACCTAGGTCTTTGTGCATGCTAGGCAAGTACTCTACCACTAGGCCAAACTCCTGACCCAAAGTAACTTTTTTTTAAATACTCTGTTTCTTCCAATCTTGACTAATAAGATCAAAGCTAAATTTCTTTAAGGAAAGGCCTTGTCAACCATTCCCAACTATTGTTTTGGTTTATTAGTCTCCAAATCAAAATAAATTTAAGAAGACTCTACACTAGTCTGTTCCGTTATAATCTGTTTGTTTGAGACTGGATCTTGCTATAACAGCCTACATTTGTTTCCGATTCACTATATTCTTGCCTCACCCTTGGCTCCCAAGTGTTAGAATTAGAGACAAACACCACAATTATGTAATGTTATACTAAGTGTCTGTGTCTGTACATACATAAATCTTTAGAACTGTACATGAAACGCATTAAAAATCAATGTAAATGTTGACTATGGATCTGAACTCTTCCCAACCAGCTACTTGGACGGAACTCCAGAAGGAAGCAGAATCTGTCTTCTGAAATAGGGCACATACCTTGCTCAAAAAGAATAGCTATCACCTCTTTCTCCTTTTATGTTGGTGGGCTACTATCCCTTACCATTATCAGTCACTTGCCATTACAACCATTATCGCTCCTCCTGTCTGCCCTGACCCTTATTTCCCCAGTTATATCCTGTGCCACACTGTCAGTTTCATCTGCAGCTGTAAGCTTGTGATGGAATTGCTCTGCTCCCAAGGCCTTCCTTTATCTACTCTAACACACATGCACGAACATGTGCACTCAACAATCATTCCAAGTATAAAGATTCACGATGTACCTGTCCAAGTTCCTCAATAAGCTCATTAGATTTCAGCCTGACTGGCCCACTATCCTTTGGCCTTTCCTGTTCCTGCTCCTTTATTCATAATATCTCCCAACCCTACAAAGTCCACATGTTCCTATGACCTGTGTCCTACTCATCCTTCAGTGCCTACTAGAACACTATCTTCTTTACCAAGGTTTGTGTTACTTAGTGCAGAGAAAGCAGCCTCATTTTCTCATTTTCCTCCATGTAGCTCAGGCCTGTTCTCTGTAATGGTACTTATTGCATACCATTCTCTCCATCAGAAAGCTGTTTTGTGAGAAGCACCTGGAGGGCAAGAATTGTGATATTATAGAGGGACCTACAGTGGTTTCTCAAATAAAACAATTATTCAATAACTACACTAAATTCAGTCGGTGATAATCTACCATGCAATAGGAAAATCTCTGGAGACCAATGATCCTGGGTACAGAGACTAATTCAAGTGATTGTCCAAAGAAGAAGAGCTTAAATTTTCAAGAAAAAAAATATAAGATAACTCATATGGTAAGGATTTGTTTGGAAAACAATATTAATAATGATTGGCTTAGTTAAGGTCTTACTGTAGTATATTTACCTTTTAATTGAACATTAATGAAAAATTAGATAAGGCAAGACAAGATGTAAGTTTCTCCACATGTTATCTACTTGATTTCTACATGTAGTCACTAGGAAAAGCTTTTCAGATGATACCTTTCTGAATAAAGAAAATACTTCTATTTTATTAAATGAAGACTTCATAACTACGTCCAAGGTAAGGAACTGGTAGTATAAATAGAAAAAAAAAGAAAACATTCTCCCATTAAGTATTACTGACACTGTCATACTGACAGTACAACAGTGACTAGACACGTAAAGTGTGTCTACCAGGAATGGTATAGGGAGAACAAACTGGTTGGTAGATTAAAAATACACCAATTATTTTATGACCAAATGTCAAACAGAAAAACTGCATAGATTGTTTAAAAGTCTATCTCATCATACCACATTTGGCCTACATCTAATAGCATATAAATCTCTTATCATTAAAGGCCTTTTTATATAGGTCAAGGTTGCTATGGCTTGGTGTTTTGTATCTAACCATTTAAAGAATGCTCTATAGTCTAGCTTTTTAACTTTTTAATCTTGAGGAAAGAAAACTAAAACTTCCTATAAACTCAGATTAATGCCTGCTAATGCACGGAAGAAAGAAAAACTAAAGCCTTCCTCCTACTATAAAAACAAAATAGTGTGGCCTCTGTTTCTTTTCTGATAAGAGTCTTAAATACCAAACAGTTAACTGCATAATAACATTTACTGGCAGCCAGGCAGCCTGCTTAGCAGATATATAAAGCAGGTAAAAGGAGAAAAAGTTAATTTCTTGGCTGAATGATTCCATCGGTAGCTATAGGGCAAACCTGAAAGTCTTTTAGTAAAGTAGCAGTTGATTCTTCTATCAATCTGTAGCACACATACTCTTCCAAGGAAAGCATTAAATATGAAAATCATATCCCGTTATCATCTGTTTCCAGCTTTCAGCCCAGTAAGCTTTCCTTAATGAATGCTGCAGCCTAAGGAACAAGCACGCTGTTGGCTTCTCTGAATAATAGAGTGATGCTACCATTTTTGCTTATTACAATATCGACTGGCTGAGGGGGTTTCACACATAGTCACAAGTGACTACTCTTGCCAGCATGCTCCAAGTTATTACAAGATGTTTTTAGACATTTCATCTAAAAGAGCTTTACTGCTTTTAGTGAAGAAAACATCTATGGTCTTGAACAGAATCATTTATATGGAGATAGGCAGAAGGATTAGAAGCCTGCATTACGGCAGATACATAGCAGAATTTATTTAAGTATTCCTTGCCGGCCTTTTTGTCTATTGCTCAGATATGCAATCTTTTCTTCCCACTTTCTCTTTGAAAAGGTTCAAATGTATAAAAATATATACACAAAGCAAAAAATAAAAATGCTACATTTAGTTTAATTTTTATTTAAAGCATTTCTCAAGCTAAGAAAAAGTATTTTATTATTATTACACAACATAATTTTGTAAGCTAATAAAAGAAGAAAAAAGCATAATTTTGTCTTCTAATAATATTGAGATTTTCTTTGGAATCTAAATGTTAACCTCAAAATGACTACTTCATAGCAGACTTAATTCGATTAGACATTAAAACAATATTATAAACAAAATTAATGACAAGTTCAATAAAAAATCTTTATATTATCTTAAAATATGAACATTCAGAAACCATCTGTAAACAGAAAACATTATTTTAAATTTATTACCTTTTCTCTGTCTTCATCCTTTAGTTCATCTTTTGTTTCCACAGTATCTTTTGATAGCAACTGCATGTTCTTAATTCGTGTCTCATATTCAATCTAAACATGAACAAAGTTTGATTTTTGTGGTAGATATTATTTCAGCTAGAACTTGTATGTAACTTTACAACATAAAATGAATTTACTCTCTGTTGTATAACTACTTCCTTTGATGGATGTTTCCAAGAAACTTTATTTATCTTATGATGCCTTAAAAAATAGATAATTAAACAAATAACATACAGAAATTCAAATTCTTCCAGGCACTGGTAGCTCATGCCTATAATCCTATAATCAGAAAGCTAAGAAATGAGGATTGTGGTTTGAAGCCAGACCAGGAAGGAAAGTCCATGAGATTTTTATTTCCAATTAACTACCAGAAATCTGAAAGTGGAGCTATGGCTCCAAATGGTAGAGTGCTAGCCTTGAGCAAAAGAGCTCAAGGACAATGCCCAGGACCTGAGTCCAGGAGCCCTGATGGACCCCCTCCCCAGCAAAAAAAAAAAAAAAGAAAAGTGAAGTTGAATTTTAGGAAATATTATATGCATTTTAAAATAAAAGTTTTTTCCCTTAACCTTCCACCAATTTAGAGATTAAAAAAAATCTTGGTACATACACATATAATAACAACTTGACACTTTAAATATGGTGTCACAAAAATCTAGTTACTTGGTTATAAATGTAAAACATTAGACAGTGTTTTCTTTGAAAAGTTTTATCCAACACAAAGGGGAAATTTCAATCCTATTGAGTTTTTATCTACATGCTATCTATATAACAGCATGGTCTTAATAATCATAGCAATTGATTATAATATTTGTTAGATGATCAACTTAAAAAATTCCATTTTCTAGGAATAAAAGATAGTAATTAGAACTATAAGAAGTTTGCTCTGGTACTAATAGCTATATAAAGATGTCTGAATCATTACCATACCATAATTGATGAAAATGGTTCAATCATTAAATAACTTTTTCTTAAACGCAAAGGATGAAAAAGCACTTTGAGTTAGCACATTAGCAACTCAAAGCCTGACCAAAAAGAAGTCAGTGATTGTGGTCTATTATGGATGAGTAACAGAACATTTTCTAAATTAAGCAGTTATGCAAGTAATTAGAAATGCATCTGTGAGATAATCAAATTACAAAGTGGTGTTCTTAGTTCTCAATCTGAGGGTAAAATAGACCTGAGCTCTGTTTAGATACATCTTTTAAAATGTACAAGAAAAATAATGAAAACTGAGCTATTTTCCTCCCAGTATTTTTACAGTACTATATACACTTGCAGTTTATGAAAGCTAAGGTGTTTTTAGCACCTCTAAAGAATGCTATTAACATGATAGAGACCAGTAATGATCTAAACAGTTACCTACTCAGTTTCATAAAGCTAATAAAAATGATGAGCTAAGAAAAAGGAATAAACCAATTATAAAACAAAGTTTGATCTCTGCATTCTATACCTACCTCTTGAATTTAAGAAATGTTTTATTTTTAGGCCCAAGTATTTTATTTATTTATTTATTTATTTTTTGGCCAGTCCTGGGGCTTGAACTCAGGACCTAGGCATTGTCCTTAGACACTTTTTGCTCAAGACACTCTGCCACTAGAGCCACAGCACCACTACCAGCTTTTTCTGTGTATGTGGTAGCAAGGAATTGAACCCTGGGCTTCGTGCTTGCTAGGCAATTACTCTACCACTAGTCCAAGCTCCCAGCCCCGGCCCAAGTATTTTAAACATTCATAGTTTAAGAGTCCCAAGGGATCAGGGATAGGTTAAAATATAAACATAATATATAAATAGAGGATGAACCAAAATTCTTTTTTCCGATAATTCCTATGATTATAAATGTTCTTTTCCCCTTTCTCTTTCCTATTTCAAATAAACATATACACTTAAAAAATATTTTCTAGGATTGCAAAGCTTAGTCTTTCAGTACAGGTTGATGGTATAGCAAAAGATATTTAAGATCAGCTGGCCCTGCTTTCTCATATTATAGTTAATGAGCACTGATATTTGTATACACTGTCTAATCTGGTTCTTAAGTAGATATAAAAGACTGCACTAAGATTCACAGTTTTGTTTTGTTTTCTTCTTTTTTTCCCAATATATGCATTTCCTCTTAGATGGTAGACTTATTTAATCAACATGTATAAATATTAATCAAAAGGAAAAAAACAAACAGGAATTTGTCCTTCAGTAGTCTGAAGGCCAGGCCCTGGCCATAAAATAACATCATAATCCTTAGCTGAAATCTGAATGAGAACCCAAATGATTTGCTCTCAAATTCTATCCCTTTCAGCACACCTAACATTGTGTGGAAACTTTCCAGGAGAATTTCATCTTTAAGTAATGGCATTATCTTTAAAATGCCACTGATATTAAGCACAAATTCTGCCTGGAAAAATACAGGGTATAACCAATACCATATTAGTTCTCGTGAAAGTGTTCATGGTTCATAAGAGAATGAGACAAAATACAGAGTTAACTTTCAGTCAAGGAAATAATCTTTTTGTTTTTTGTTTTTTGCCAGTCCTGGGCTTGAGCTCAGGGCCTGAGCACTGTCTTTGGACTTTCTCAAGGCTAGAACTCTACCACTTGAGCCTCAGCACCACTTCTGGCTTTGTCTACATATGTGGTACCAAGGAATTGAACCCGGGTCTTCGTGCATGCTAGGCAAGCACTTTAACCACTAGGCCAAACTCCCGGCCCCCAAGGAAAGAATCTTAATGCTTACTTAGATCCATATTCTAGATCAGACACTCAGATCCACAAATAGTAACACAAGGAGCTCAAAGTGGAAAAACAGACATACATTATTAGAATAATGGTAACACTATGATGGAAGTCCTGAGGCAATTATGACACAGACATAAGGTAGGACAGGAAGAAAAGACTTATAGCTGAAACAAGAATGGGACATAATGTAGTACTGCCAAGGAAATGCAAATTGTTTAGCAGATTTAGAGTAGTGTGTGTAGACAGAGAAAGAAAGGAAGAGGAGTATGTTAAGTATGAAGGAGATTAAGATGTAAAGAAAAGATACAGAGTAGGAAGAGACTGGGACTTGGGGGAGAAAAAAGTTACAAGGTGAGGCAAGGAAGAGGCAGAAAGACAGGAATAGAAAGAGGGAAATACTGAGGTTTTTTTGAGTGTGTGGACAATGAGCTGTGAACATCTTTCTCCAAAAATTTCCCTGATGTCACTTAACAAAGAAAGTAAAGATCTAATTCCTGGATGAGGAAACCATAGGAGGAAATGAGTGGTTCTGTCTGAACTAAAGTCGCTACGAGACACTGGTGCAGCAGAGAGCAGTGGAAAGAAATGGGAAGACATTAAAAAAATCAAATCCCCTATGAGCCTCTGCTGACTGCACAGCTTGCTGAACTACGAAAATCACTGACATCACTGGCTGGTTTTGTACTGTAGGAAGGGACTGAGATGGAAAAATAAAGTCTGGGAAGCCAGAAGAATGGGGCCAATTATTTGCTAAAATTCAAACTCTCGTTGGCCATGATTACAAATGAGAAATTTCCCTCTAAAGAAAACCATCTTCAAACCAGAAATGTGGCAGAGTGCTTGCCTAGTATGCACAAAGCTCTAGGTTCAATCCCTTGGTACTACATACATACAAAAAGCCAGAAGTGGTACTGTGGCTCAACTGGTAGAGTACTACCCTTGAAAAAGCTCAAGGACAGTGCCCAGGCCCTGAGTTCAAGCCCCAGGACTGGCAAAAAAAAAAAGAAAGAAAGAAAAGAAAGAAAGAAAAAAAGAAAGAAAAGAAAAGCATCTTCAAGAAGTAAAAAAAATTTTAAAAATATCTTGGTGAGAACTGTTGTTGATCCTGTTTTTAACCTCTCTATTTCCTATGGCTTTTGCTACTTGAAAATTTTACTAATATGGATATTGTTTCCTTCATTTATCTGCTCTTGGCAAATTACAATTTCCCTACTAGGATAATGAGCCTGTTTTCCATTCATGAAAATGAAACTACCTAAATCCTAAACAATTGAGAAAATGCAATTTAAATACATTACAATGTCCTATTATTAAAAAAGAAGTAAAAAAAGTAAAAGAAAATAATAAAAAAAGAGAAAGTAGGAGGGAAGAAGAAAATGCTATTTGTTATAGCAGAAAGTCAGCAAATAGAAGACAAAATAGAAAATCACCTTCACATCCTCTCACATAACTGACTCAGGTTAGGCTCCTCAATAAATCCCAGAACTATTAGATAAAATGTTAGTGAGAGACACATATTCTGATGGTTCCAAGCCATACCTCCATAGATTATTTGTTAATTTTCAAAGGTGGGGTAGATACCTTAAAACAGACACATCTGAAGACTACCATCTTAACCAATGAATCAAAGTCCAACTCAATGGGACTATTAGACACCAGGGAACTCTTTGATGGGATGTTCTTGTGACTATTTAAATTTACATTAACAGCCAGATTAATTGTGAAAATACAGTATTCAGTATCACATTTTAAGGGTTTCACAGCCATATATGGTTAGTAGCTACTGCTTTAGACATAAACATAGACACAGGATATTTTTATCACTGCAGAAAGTTGTACTGAGCAACGCTGGTCTCAAGAGCAATCCCAACTTACACAAAATAGAGGAGCATACTGTGACGGAAAATAGAGGCGAATACTATGCCAGTAAATGGTCAAATTCAGAATGTCAACTGGCTTGTCTTCTTTTAAATACCCAATGTCAGGGCTTGGAGATATATACTCACTCAGTAGAAACATGTTTGCTTAAGTATGCATAAGGCCTGAGTCTTATTTCTCAGAATCACAAAAACAAACAACAAACCCATAAACCAAAGTCTTAGAAAAATAAAGAAGGATACAGGCCTAAAGAGTTAAAGTAACCAATAACACAAAATAATATGTGAGTCTTTGTGGGCTCATAATTCAGAAATACAAGATAATTTTGAGAGAACTAGGGAAAGTTGAATATAAGCTTGATATTAAATGATACTATGAATCTTTAATTTTCTTAGTTGTGATAATAGCATTAGATCCTTGCTCAAGTGTTCAAAAGACACCAGATTCACTGTCTCAGGAAAATGAAAATAACACATGCCTAAAGCAAATATAAAAATATTTATAATTATTACATTTAAGTAGAGGACACATGTGTTTGCTATGATAATTCTTTTACCTCTTCTCTGTTTTTGAAATTGTTCAATATAATTAGGCCAGGGAAAAACTGCTAGAGCAAAAAGGGAATGGGGAGATGAAAAGGGAAATACTGAAATAATATGCTCCTCTAACTAGAATAGTTACGTTAACTTGGGTGACAATGTCTGAGTATGCAAATGGTAAGAAAGAAGGGATATCTTCTAGCCTTCTACATCTTGCATAATTTTGGAACAGCACATAGCCAGGCACTGGAATGGATTGAAATGCCAGTACCAGAGAAAGCTCAAAAAGTATATATAACTCCTAGGGCCATATCTACCCTTTAGTACCTCTGCCAATGTACTCCTTGACAGGAGGCCAACCCTCCACAAAAAGATTCTTTAGAGAATAAAAGTATTCTTTAAAGAGAGAAGCAGTTTCAAGAGGACACCTTAATCCTGCTCAAATTTAGTCATTCTGCTAATTAATGCCATGAATCCAACCCTGTACCAGCTACTTGTACTATAAATATTTCATTTACTCTCCAACTACAGTAGGAATATTTTAAAAGTCCTTCGAGCAAAACTAGCCACGGTTACCCCAAAGAGAAATCAAATATTTAATCGCATGTATAAACAACTGAATATTAGTGACTGACACTGATCTGAAAAAAAGTATTTTTAAAAAGCATATTACAGAGCCAGGAGCATGGCCTAGTGGTAGCAGGCTCATGTAGCATACACAAAGCCCTGCGTTAAATTCCCCAGAACCATATACACAGAAAAAGCTGGAAGTGACATTGTGGCTCAAGTGGCAGAGTGCTAGCCTTGAGCAAAAGTGTCCAAGGACAGTGCTCAGGCCTTGATTGAAGCCTCAGGACTGGAAAAAAAAAAAAGCTGAGGGTGGGGGACACATTACAAGCCAGGTACTGATGACTCATTTCTATAATTGTAGTTACCCTGAGATCTGGAGGATCACAAAGCCCAGGCAGCAAAGTTCACTAAATTATCCCATTTGTGGGTCAGGTGGTAGTGTCACTCTAAAAAGTACAAGGCATTAGATGCAACCATTCCAGTTCCACCACCATGAACAAAAACAAAAACAGAAACAATCAACCCCTAAGACCCTGCATTCCCACTCCTGAGCATTTACCCTAATGATCACAAACAAGACCACACTAAAGGTACTAGTACAACTATGTTCACTGCAGCATAATTTACCATAGCTAAGATATGGAATCAGCCCAGATGCCCCTCAGCAGATTAACAGATCAAGAAAATGTGGTATAAATACACAATAGAATGCTATACTTCCATCAGAAAGAATGACATTACCCCATTTATAAGGAAATGGAAAGACTTGAAAAAATAAACCCTATTAAGTGAAGTGAGCAAGACCCAAAGAAACATAGGCTCTATGGTTTCCCTCATTTATAATGATTAGTATATGTCTAGGATAGTACTGGCAGAGGTTCACAAAAGCCCAAGAGCCATGTACATACAACCATGTAAAATGATGCTAATCAATAAGACCTCTACAACATGGAAACAAAAAGGGTTTTCTTGTTGTTTTCCTTTTCTTTTCTTTTTAGTGTACTCTTTGCAGTTACTTCTTTTCTTTTCTTTTTTTTTATATCCTCTGGTTTATTCCCTGTGGTCACTGTTTCTGATTTCTGTACCCTTTGCCTTGTATATAAGTTTATCTGATTTGGGGAAGGGAAGAGGAATCACAGAAATGGTGGGACAAAGGGTAAACCAATGCAATAGTGATACTTATGAGGCACCGAGGTGCAAATGAACTTTACAATTGTGGGGAATAGAGGGGAGGGAAAATGAGAGAAAATGAGGGAGGGGGTAACACTTCCAAAAGAAATGTACTCATTATCTTACTTATGTAATTCTGCTGTAATTCTTCACTTTCACAATAAAATAATTTTTAAAAAAACATCTAAAAATAAATTAAACAAACAAATAGCAAAAAAAATGACAAAACAAAATGTCACCTTAAGTTTTTGAAGTTTCTCAGTATTTGTAGTAAAGCGTCCTACATGAGCTTGGAAACGCTCAAACTGCTTTAAATATTCTTGGTTTCGGATATGAGCCTGCTTTTCAGATTCACATATCTCCTTGAGGTATTTCTTTAGTTCTACATACTTCATATTAACCCTAAGAGAGAAAATAATAAACAAACTTGTAACAATGGAGTTAAGATTTTGACAAACCTAGGGAGAACTTAACAAAACTGTTCATGTGCCACTGAAGGTATTTTACCCAAAGCAATAAAGCCCCAAAGAACCAATATATATACATTTTTAGAAAGAGGGGATTAGGGCTGGGAGTTTGGCCTAGTAGTAGATTGCTTGCATGCATGCATGAAGACCCGGGTTCAATTCCTCTGTATCACATACACAGAAAAGCCAGAAGTGGTGCTGTGGCTCAAGTGGTAGAACTCTAGCCTTGAGGAAAGCCCAAGGACAGTGCTCAGATCCTGAGTTCAAGCCCAGGACTGGCAAAAAAAAAAAAAAAGAAAGAAAGAAAGAAAGAGGGGATTAAAGTGGTACCAATAAGTTCCATTCTGGTTACTTTATGGCATAACTGTCATGAGATATGTATACAATATCACACGGTAACATTCACAAAGTAACGTTTTGTATGAATTTATTTCTTAAAGTTGAATGTGTGATTTTAAGAATGATGTCTACATGGTCAGGTTTAGATGCATAGCATAATGAGCACTGTTTATATGATAATTTTTTAAAATATTTTGCTTCTGTAGATAAAGAACCATGGAAATCCATAAAATTAAGAATTTTTAAAATATAAAACACAAAAAGCCCTCATTAAGGAACAATAGAACATGTCTTTGACATTACAAGTTATTAAAATATTTTTTCCATATATTTCAAAATATTTGATAACATATGGACTATAAGAAAACATTTAGAGACTCTTATCCAAAGTGGAATATTTAAGGCATGTTACATAGCTCAGCATACCAATATTGCTAATTCTAATTTGCTTCTTTACAAGCATTTAAATTATAGAAAGTATTTTTCATATAATACTTTATTGGTTCAATAAATTATTTAACATTCTTTCATCAAGAAAAATAAGTACAAATATCAAAACAAAGATTAGCAAAGATAATAAGCAACAATAGACCTTTAGTCTCTAATTCTAAGCTGATAATTTTCAAGAAATCTTCATTGTAATAATAATACTGTGCTTTGATTGTGGTTAGAGGACATCATTTTACTTTTTGAACAAAAAAACCCCCTAAGACTCTGTGTTGGCTGTCCTGAGGTTTGAACTTGGAACCTTGCACTTACTTAGCTTGTTTGCTTGGCTAGAGCTCTGTCACTTGAGCCATTCCTCCATTCCAGCTTTTTGCTGGTTATTTAAGAGAATCAAGGTTCAAAAGCGAGTCCAGACAAACAAACCCAGAGATTTTTATTTCCAATTGACTATGAAGAGCTGGAAATGGAAGTGTTGCTCAAGTAGCACAGCATCATAGCTATGAATGGAAAAAAACTGAATGAGAGAACTAAGGCCCAGAGTTCAAGTCTCAGTACTGGCATAAAAGGAAAAAAAAAAATATATATATATATATATATACTTTCACATGTATATGTAAACACATATTACATATAGATATATATGTATATGTACACATATACATAGAAATAAGAGGACTGGCTGGGCACGGTAGCTCACACCTGTAATCCTAGCTACTCAGGCGGCTGAGATCTAAGGATCATGGCTCAAAGCCAGCCCAGGGACTAAAGTCCGTGAGACTCTTATCTCCAATTAACCACCAGAAAACTGGAAGTGGCACTGTGGCTCAAGGGGTAGGGTAGCAGCCTTGAGGTGAAGAGCTCAGGGATAGTGCCCAGGCCCAGAGTTCAAGTCCTATAACAGACAAAAAGAAAAAAAACGAAAAGAAATAAGAGAATTTCTGGAGAAGTGGATCAAGTACTCTAGTATATGCCTAAGAAGTATAAAGCCCTGTACTATCCAATCAATCGAAAATAAAAATAAAAGAGGGTGCTGGTGGCTCAAACCTGTAACCCTAGTTACTTATGAGGCTAAGATTTGAGGATCAAAGTTCAAAGCCAGCCTAGGTAGGAAAGTCTATAAGACTCTTATCTCCAGTTAATGACCAGAAAACCAGAAGTGGCACTGTGGCATAAAGTGGAGTGTTAGCATTTAGCAAAAGAGTTTAGGGCCCTGAGTTCAAGGCCCATAGCAAACAAAAAATTAAAATTAAAAAACAAAAAAGTAAGGCTGGGTGCTGGTAGCTCACACCTATAATCCTAGTTACTTAGGAAGCTTACATCTGAGGATCTCAGTTCAATGCCAGCCTAGGCATAAAAAGTCCCTGAGACTCTTATCTCCAATTAACCCCCAGAAAACTGGAAGTGGTGCTATGGCTCAAGTGGTAGAGTGCTAGCCTTGAAAAGCCAAAGGACGGTACCTAAACCCTGAGCTCAAGCCCCAGAATGGGGAAAAAAAAAGTAAATGCTGGGTGGGTGCTAATCCTAGCTATTCAGGAGGTTGAGATTGAGATTTGAGGGTCATAGTTCAAAGCCAGCTCGGGCAATTAAGCATCAGAGAAGCAGGGAGGTCGGGGGTTGGAGGGAGGAGCTGTGACTCAAGTGGTAGAGTGCTAGCTTTCAACAACAAAACTCAAGGATAGCTCCCAGGCCTGAGTTCAAGTCCCAGGATTGGCACCAAAATAACTTGTGCTTATTGTTTTTAATATACTATGTGAAGTTATTTTTTTTACTCTTTTTCCCCCCTTGTGGCTTATCCCCTGTTGTCGCTGTATCCAATTTTGGTATCTGATGCATTTTATATACATATACTGGTTTACTTGAATCAGCATGACAGCGATATTCACAAGATAATATGTTGAAAATGAACTTTAAAACATGGGAGGGGTGGAGAATGGGAAGTGGAAGAAAAACATGGGAAGGGATAACAATGTTTAAGAAGTAATGTACTCACTACCTTACGAGTACAACTGTAATCCCTTGATACATCACTCTGATAATAAAATAAAATTTAAAAAATTTAAAATTATAGAATCGATGACATTAAGGATTCAATTTCGATTAACATATACAAATTGACCTGAAATTGTCCCACTGTCATCCCTTACCTGCATATATCAGACTGATTATATTCATTAAGTTTCTTTTCCAGGTCTAATCTCTTCTGTTCACTATAATACAAAAAGAAAGCATTTTATAAATCATTACATTAGTAATAACCTAATGAATTTAGATCATGATTTACTTCAAAAATCACACCTTTGTGGGAATGCTTCTGTAGTCTTTCTGAGAAACAGAAAATGCCAAATATGATTGAAAGATACAATAACATTTTTCAATTACCAGGAACAGCTAGAAAACAACAAAAAAAAAGTTAAGATTCTTCTAGTCAGCCAGCCATAGTGGTACATTTCTGTAATCCCAGCCCTTGAACAGCTGAGGCAAGAGGACCACAAGTTTAAGGACAACCTGAGATATACAGTGACACTCTACTAAAAAACACAAAAGAACAAAGAAATGAAGAAACAAAAAGGGGGAACTACTGTGGAAAAGGGCTGAAAATGGGATCTGATGATGAGCCATGTGTTGTTCTAGGGCTAGAGACTAACATGGTGAACAAGCAAAAGACCCAAGCTTAGGGAGGTGACATTCCAAAGGAAAGACTGGCAATAAATATGCAAAATAAAATATGGCCAGTATTTTCTGAGTCAGTGGTATTTGAGTGCTGAGCCTAAACACTTAGGATTAGTGGCTTGCTTTGCAACCAATAAGCTTGCACACAGCCAAATGACTGTTAGAAAGAGGCCTTAGAAAATCAACCCTGGCTTCTCTTAAATCGGATGAAGACTATGTCTCCTAAAAGTCACTTAAAATTTGGAGGATTTTTTGCTTATAACTTTGTAATACCACAAGTACTTGTGAGCTACTACCACTAAAGACTTAACCTTCGAGCTGTGATGTTCATGTAAGTGTTGGTAGTAAGCTAGAGGATAAACCTTGAGCAAGAGGTCAAAAATACTGAACCACAAAGGCAGAAAACAGTAGTAGTAAAACAGAATACAGAGCCACTCATTCCTAAGGAGTCCTTTCCAGGTTCAACCACAAAAGGTTCCACTCAATCACCACCAAAGTTTCAACTCCAATCTCACCTGAGATGTTAACTTAAATTAACTAAAGGTCACATTAGCTAAAGATCACAAGAGAAATCACTTAGTATCTGAGAGAATACTTGACTGCCAAACAAAAATAAACTGGGTAACTTCCTAAAGAAAAGGGACATCTTTGTTAGCTCTTCTGTTTATTTACCTTCAGACATTCTCCCCTTTTTTTAAGTTATCCTCAAATTTAATCTAGCTACTCTAAAGAGTTATACCTCTCCATTTAACCAAAATTATTTTCATTGGAAAACAGGGTCCAAAATCCAAACACAGAATTGCTGAGAATTACAACTGATCTTCTAATTGGGATGCCTATATTATTAACAAAGAAAAAACTATGAAAAACCATTTTTTGGAGGGGGGGGGGCTAGTACCAGGGTTGAACTCAGGCCTAAGTGCTGTCCCTAAGCACTGATAAGGACAGTGCTCTATCATTCAAGCCACAGACCTGCTTTCAGCTTTTTGGTGGCTAATTGGAAGACGAAAGTCTCACAGACTTTTTTGCCTGGGTTGACTTTGAACTATGATCCTAAAATTTCAGCCTCATAAGTAGCTAGGATTAAAGGTATAAACCATTGGCATCCAACTGAAAACACATTTTTTTGGTTGTTTTATTTTTTTGAGAATAATTTCACAGATGATTATGTTCTCATTAATAAAACTGATTCAAAGGGAAGAGATGAAATAAAAATGCTGTAATTGTTCCTACATTACAAATTTCTGTTGGAATCTTTAGTATGAAACCTTGGGGAGGGAGGGTATGCTTGTTCACTAATACCAGGGCTTGAATTTAGAACCTGAGGCTTTTGTTCAGCTTTCTTGGCCACAAACAGGGTTCTACCATGTGAGCCAAACCTCCAATATGACATTTTGGTGATTAACTGTAGATGAAGTCTCTTGCAACCATGATCTTCTAGGTTTCTGCCTCCTGAGTATCTGGGATTACAGCTATGACTCACTAGCATCCAGGTATCTTTGAGGTTTTATAACCAACTGTGTGTTTAGATTATGAATAACAATAAATAGTGTAGGCAACCAAAAGACTTTTGAATGCACCTATGATCCTGTACTGCAGTGTTCCATCAAAAATAAGTAATTGGATCTGGTAATGAAGAACCAGCAGATGGACCCAGAGTAAAGGCTACCCTCTAGAATAAATACATACTTTAAGAAGTTGTTCAGAATGTGAGAGATGGAAAAACTTGAGGGACTGTTCTAGACTAAAAGATACTAAAGAAGCTAAAGATACAATGCAATCCAAAAGTAACAGGAGTATCCATTGTTAGGTAACTTTGTGAAATTTGATGAGGGTGGTACTCTGTGAATTGGCATATCAAGATTGAAAATGCTTTGAGAAAGTATAGTGATTACATACAAAAGTTTTCTGGACTCTTAGAAATATATGCTGGGGTTTTTAGGAGCAATAAGCCATCATATCTGCAGTTCTCAAATGGCTTAGATTAAAAACAATAATTTTAATAAGTAAACAGAAAGAAAAAATGAAAATGTAGTAAAAATGTTAGGAGTTACACAATCTGAGATAAGTATTAGAGGTCTTAGTTTCACATCTGGAACTTTTAAACAAGCTTGAAGTTATTTAAAAGTTATTTTCAAGATTAATCAGTAATAGAGTGGGAACAAAACGGCTCTTCTGAAAGCCATTATTTCCCAAATAAGTTTTAAGAATGAATTTAAATATGGCCATATAGAATGAGACTAAGCAAAATGAACTCCAGGATATGGAAACAAGAGGGTTTTTTTTTTTTGTGATTGTTGTTCTTAATGTACTATGTGAAACTCTTTCTTTTCTCTTCTTTTCCCCTTATGGTTTAGCTCATGTTGTTACTGTATCTGAATGTGGTAGCTGGCATATTGTATTTGTTTATTTGAAAAAGGGAAGGTAAGGGAAAAACAAGATGAGTGGGAGGGGATTGGGGAGAAAAATTGGGAGAAAAACATGGGAAGGGGTAAGAATGTTCAAGAAGTAATATACCCACTACCTGATGAATGTAACTGTGATGTCTTTGTTCACTCTGTTCTCTCTGTAGTGGATGCAGATACCTGCTTATCACACTTCCTCTAACCGAACACTTTATACATTAAAGAGCACCATAGCCAAACACCTACTGGCCCTCTGTTGCACACAAAATATGGTAATCTTGTAAACTCTTCATAGCTAGCCCATTTTCTAACCCCTTTATCCATACTACAACACCAGTGAATGCTAGGTCTTTCATACCTGTTTTAAATGTAAGGCTTAGAAAACAGAAACTTACTTCAATAAAAAAAGCAGAGGAAGGCTTACTGGCAGGATTACCTTCCAATTCCTATATATTAAATCCCTATTTCAGAATTTAAAAAAAAAATAGCTCTGAGAGGCTTTTATAGTGTCTATTCCAGTCAGCTGCATCTTCATCTGGATTGTTCAAGTTTTACAGGGCTGAGTGGTCCTTATACACTCACTTTCCTACTTTTACACCACTTATTCTACTTTGGCCTCAATACCACAATTTTCCATCTTCTTCAGCTTTACTAACTCAATGTCAATTTCTGGACTTTGGTATGGTATGTGACCCTGAATCAATGTTGGCATTGAAGAAACTGGGAGTGGTTAATGGAACTTTGCAAGCATGTTTTCATATATAAAAAAAATTATACCAGTCAATTCCACTTACATGTAAAAGCAAGTATGGTAAAAGCCATACTTGTGTGCCCTCCAAACACTGCGACAAGTTACTTCCTTAGATTCTTTAAGATTCTATTAGTGATTTTCACCATAATGCAGAGAAAACTACTTTTACACATTTTTAAAAAAATCTGGACTAACATTATACCTACAGGTAATACACAGCAAAGATGACTTGAGTCCAAAAATATCACAGTTACATGGGAAAGGCCCAGTTAGTAGAGCAGCTAACATTTCAATGACTACCTATAAAAAGGATGAGAAGGAGTAGTTTTTGTTGTGGTTACTGTTATTGTTAACCTTTTAATTTCTCACTCCCTACAAGTTTCTAGACTGACAAGGCATCAAAACTACCCATATCACAAACTTTGAAATAATTATGGAATTTTAGAAGATAACGGTGCCTGTGTTCATTGGTATTGTTTTTCTAAAAAAAAAAAATACACACAAACACTCAAGTAGGATAAAACATCAATCATTATGCACTGCTGCATACAATTACAAATTTCAATTTTTCAAGTTTTTAATCTAATAAAGAACAAACACTCTACATAGTAGTGGGGTCTTCTCATTTCTGGTAAAGACCAATGGACCAAGAGAGGCCTAATGACTTCATCAAGGTTTCACAGTCAATTATGGATTAGTTCAGGTTCTTAGTGAAGCTGTGTCTATATCTACAGTTTGTTACTCCTATCTGGTATGTAATGTGCATTAATTAGTTATGAATACTTAAAATGAAAAGTGAATAGACACAGAAACAGATTTGTACTGACTTAAATTTTTTTAATCAGCTCTAAATGCAAAACCATGAACAGGCGCAAAATCTGACTCAGATTTCTTAAGTAATTCTAACAGTCACCTCACTTAATAATTAAAGCAGTAAGTGTGAAACAAAGTGAATAATTATTATATATTACTGTACCATCAGGACCATAAGCAAGTAGGCGTTTCTAGCACCAAAAATAATTCACAATTAACTAAAAAAAAAAAGTGCCATTTAAGCCAGTAACATTTTAAGATTAGATTTTCAACTAAGAGATACAAATAAGTAAATGCAGAGAAAAACTCGACCACTCTTCAAGTAGAACAGGCATTAAGACAAAAGCATGTTTAAGTGTGTTGAAACAAAGAGGCTTTTGTGCATCATTTGTTTACAATAGATTTTTAAAAATTACTTTTGCGGAGATGATCTTACTATGTAGTTCAGGCTAGCCTTGAACTCATGAACCTCACAGCATCCCAGGCACTGGGATTACAGGTATTCAACACCACACCTGAATCATAAATCTTGCTTTTTGATTAACAAGTATATGCCAACAATATCTTCCTAGACATTATGGAATTCACTTTCCCAGGTTCACTAGAAAGTGATCATTATTTAGTGACATTACATGATTGGCTACTATATAAACCATGGGTGCTGGTGGCTCACACTTCCAATCCTAACTAATTAGGAGGCTAAGATCTGAGGATCACAGTTCAAAGCCAGCCAGAGCCAGGAAAACCCATGAGACTCTGCAATGACCTTCCCAAAAGCTGGAAGTGATAAGAGTGCTAGACTTGAGCAAAAGAGGTTTGGGACAGGACCCAGATTTTGAGTACAGGCCCCAGGACTGGCAGGCATGCAGGCAGGCATACATACACACATACATACATACATACACACACACATACATACACACACACACATACATACATAGCATTTCTAATTCTTAGATACTAGCTAGCTGACTGTGGGATTTCGGCCATAAATTCATCAAATATTTATAAAGCACCTCCTCCACCAAAAGTATCCCATTACAAGCTAGAGAGGATTCCTTCTAGAAATCTCAGTCTAGGCAAAGAATAAGACTCTTAAGCCCTCCTAGAAGTATTGTAAGAATGATGAGGGCACAAAAGTTAGGGAATGGGGCTGGGTGCTGGTTGATTTGTGTCTATAATTTGAGATACTCAGGAAGCTGAGATCTAAGGATCAAGGTTTAAAGCCAGCCTGGTCAGACAAAGCCATAAAATGCATATCTCCAATTAACCAGAAAAAAAGCCAGACATGAAGTAAAGCACCAGGGGTAAAGCACCAGCCTTGAGCAAAAAAAGCTAAGAAATGGTGCCCAGGCCCCGAGTTCAAGTCCCAATAGGGGCATGAAAAAAAGGAGAGGGGAGAGATGGAGGGAGTAATGGGGAGAATAGGCAAGGCTCTGCAGAGATTTTTATTAAGTGGCCATCAAAGTAATTAAAAGGTAGTAGATCAGAAAGAAAAGACGTAGAAAAGAACATAAATACTGAACAACTGAGGAGGTGCTTCGTAGTTAATAAAAATTAAATCTTGTACAAGATATGTGTAATCCCCTTTTCAAAAAAAATCACTTACTTCTGCCTTTACACATAATTACTATATTGTTATCATTTTAGAATTGTCACATCCACAACTCTCTGTTCACTAAAATGATTTTGTAACTTTTAACACTCATTAAATGTTTTGTTTATCAAGAGATCCACAAATCTATTTCCTTTCTTGTCAATTAATGAGACTGCTAACTACAGTTAATTTAGCAGCTAAATAAGAGTTCCAACAACTTATCTTTCACCTGGATTATTTATAGTCCAACTGCTTTATAATTTTCTTTATTTATGCACTCTTAGATCTAGCTGTTTTCAGCCATTCTCATCTTTTATGTCTTAATCAAAGACAATACCAACCCTAGAAGCTGACCTTCCCTTACTGGAAATTTCATTCCCTTGCTGGGAAATCTAAGCCAGTGTTAGATGGTTTTCCTTTTCCTTTTTTTTTTTTTTTATTTTAGAAAAACTCTCCTGCATTTTAATAGGGCGCATGTTCCACAAACACACACTATCTGTCTGCAGTCTGCGTTCCAGGACCTGTCACCAGTTGCTGCTTGTCAAGTTGAGATGACAATTTGAAGAGACAGTGAGGAGGGGCAGAGTGTGGAAGGGAACTAGAGAATTTCACGAGGCTTGATGGAGAGTGACAGGCAGGAGAACTCCCACTCTCACTTCTGGGTGAATTTAGAGACGTGTCTGTATTCTCCCAAGTAGGGGCTCAGCTTTAGTAACCCCCCCTCTCCATACCCGGGGCATTTATGGTAAACTTGGCCCTCCAGTCCCCATTCGAAGCTGATGGGACATCGCAGGTGGGCCTGGAGTCCTGGTGAACCCCCAGTGAAGGGCGTGTGATGGAATAAGAGACAGCCCCCCCCCAACCCTCAGTGCCGGACTCCCTGTCCGCCCCCCCACACACACACACATACAACCCTCTCGGTGGCCGTACCTGACCCGCAGTCGGTGTTGAAGCTGGCCCACCCTCTGGTAGTAGTCGACATTCGACTGAGACGCGGACGAGGCGGAAAACGGTTGCATGTTTCCGCCTCGGCCCACCATGCCCGCCCCCACAGTCTCGAGGAAGCCGGTGGGCCGGAGTTGCCTAAGGAGACGGCCCCACCATGCACCGCGGGTAAACACGGCGCCCAGTCTCTTCTGAGAGGCGGAGCGCCGCCGAGGGGCGGGACAAGATGCCGTGGCGGGCGGGGCTTCTCCAAGGGGCGGGGCAAAAATGTCATGATGGGCGGGGCGCCTGGAGGCGGGACGCAATGCTGCGGTGGGCGGGGCTCCAGGAGGGGCGGGGCGGAGATCTTAACCGGGAGTCTGGACTGCTGCTGGCGCTGCCGACCCGCTTCCTAGCCCGCGGGGCGGCTGGCTTGCTGGTGGCTGGTGAGCCTAGGTGCCCTTGTCTTTGTGCCCAGGACAGCTGTGTCTCCATCTTTCAGGACGCACACAAACTGCATTCAACTAACACTGTACAATCCATTGCTTCTTTTCCTTTCCCCCCCTCCCTGCTTTTCATCTCAGGATTTGAGGCAGGATTTGTTTTTATATCCGCATTTAAAAGCAAATTAGAACATTAGGGGAAGAAAAAAAAAAAAAAAGAACAGAACCCCATGTTCTAAACAGCTGTGCTCAGTTCTGGCAGTGGAGCAACTCTAGGCTGATCTGGAAGATGGGTTTAATGCTCCAGTACCATCCGGGATCCTATGAAGGAGAGGGCAAGGTTCTTAACTTTGCTTGAGAGACAGATACTTATATAAGAAACCCAACTCCGATCACCCCACAGGATTTTCCAAAACAGGCCTCTGGAGTCAAGACTGCCTTGACTCAAATCTGCTTTTCCACTGCCCTACTGTGGACCTTGAACAATTAACCCTCCCAACAGCACCTGAATTGCCAGATATTTAAACTATGTTCAAGCCGGATTAATTTGGCACTGGATTGGTTTATACAGGATGATGGTTTATAAGAAGACCTAGCACATAATAAACATGAGGTTTAAAAACAAATCATTATCAAAGGGGTAAAAAATATGTTTCTTTAGTCAGTTATTCTTCACTTTGTGTGTGGGGGGGGGGTGTGCACGTGCACGTGCATGCGTGCATGTGAACACGTGCTCATCCTGGATCTTAAAGTCAGGGCCTAGGCAGTGTCCTTGAGCTTTATTTTATACTCAAGACTAGCTATTGACCACTTGAGTCACATTTCCACCTTCAGCTTTTTGCTAGCTAATTAGAGATAAGAGTCTCGTGAACTTTTGGCTTGGAATAGCTTTGAATTGAAATCATGAATAGCTAGGATTATAAATTACAAATTATAACTATACTGACATTAGGCTTTATTCTTCACTTCCTTTGGTTTCTATCCTTGGGCATTTTTATTTATGTGCAAAATGTGACTGGAACTGAAAAATTGGGCAATAAAAAGAGCAACAGTGTAGTAGCAAGCAGTATAAAATAATTATTTTATATAATATAAAATATAACTTATATTACATAAAATTATGATTGACTTGGCTTTTCACATCAAGTCTAAGGCATGAGTACTGATAGAAATCCTCATATCATCTGCTTAAATATTAAAAGTTGTAAACCAAGATAACAAGCTGCAGGTAAAATAAATGGTCTCCTTCTTTGACCAATATACCTTCACATGAGCCTGGAAATTTAGGATAGAATTTAGCTCTTGGACTCCTTTCCTAGCCTGCTCCAGTCTCAAACTTGCCTCATAAAGGGTGTCACACACAGTCAGGGTACCTTATAAATAAATGACGTTTGTTGGCTGACAGTTTGGGAGACTAAAAGTTTTCAATCAAGTATCCCTACTGGTTTAACCTCTGAG
This sequence comes from Megascapheus bottae, assembly GCF_031878675.1. Lineage (NCBI taxonomy): Eukaryota > Metazoa > Chordata > Mammalia > Rodentia > Geomyidae > Megascapheus > Megascapheus bottae. The sequence goes on from NC_143526.1 coordinate 13,474,677, forward strand.
AATGGCCTTATAGCATCTGGCATCAGAATAGGGCCTGTGAAAGGGATCACATGGTGAGACAGGAAGCCAGAGAAAGAACCAGGAGTCAGGCTTGCACTTGTATAACAACTCACTCTCAAGGAGTCCTACTAAATCTCTGTTAATCCCATTCAAGGGGAGTATGTGCAATGATGCAATTTTTGTGTGGCACTGTGTCTCAAGTTTTAACATGTCCCATATGTTCAACATTGCCACAGTAAAGTCCAAGCTTCAAGACATAAACTCTGTTGAGACACACATCAGTCATACCCAAACTGTAACATCTCTGAAAGCCAAGGGCCTCATCCAATGGATTGAAATACGTAGGAGAAAAGACTGATACCCACAATCTAATGAGCCAATTCCCTTAAATAAATCTCCCTAGCATATTCCCTATTATATGCTGGTAAAGTCTGACTAATACAAGAATAAGCATAAGCTTAATAAGAGTATTTTGCTTAACAAGATTTGCAATAGCTAATTTAAGATAATAAGAAATAGGTGAAAGGCGTGGAGTGTGGCCTAATGGTAGAATGCTTGCCTAACATGCATGAAGCCCTGGGTTGGATTGCTTGATCCCACATACACAGATAAGTTGGAACTCAAGGGGGAGAGTGCTATCCTTGAGCAAGCTCAAGGACAATGCTCTGGCCCTGAGTTCAAGCCCAGGACTGGCAAAAAAAATAAAACAAAATAGGTGAAAATTCTAGTAAATAACAAAATCATACAGGAGGCCTTGCTTTCAGTCCTCAGCAATAATAATAATAATGTCCTCATTGTATTTTGAATTATATAAGCCAACAATTATGAAAGCTAAATAATAGCGCAGTGTAGAATAATAGGATAGCAGAAGAAAAAATAGAATAATAGTTTACTGCTCTAGCTAGAGGGAGCACTTAAATGAAATGGACTCACCATATCATGCAACTCCTTCATGCCTATGGTTTTCATAAAAGTCCTAGAATTTGTGTTTTAATAAAGTCTCCAGGATTATAGCTCTGTAGACAAAGGGAAATTCTCACATGTGACAGAGATGAGAAGCACCAAATCCTTGTATCCTTTCCTCCTGCAAGAATAAACCATAACTGGCTGGACCCAACCAGGGCCAGCTCAGCATTCCTGCATTCCTGGGTACATGCGTGGCAGGCTGTAGGCACTGACATCACACATGAACAATCTTTCAATACTAAGATTCTCCTCAAAAATCATTTGGTGGATTTCATAATTGTTTGCCACTTGGATACACTTCATCAGGGTTCAACAAGTACTCCTAGCTACAAGGGTTAGAAACAAAGGGACACTCTAGGATTCTCTTATGATGATGCACTCACTGGCAGGTTAAAACTAAAGAGTTTTGCATAATAAATGCTATTTAATTTGACAGCTATGTGTTTATGCTTAGAAGATGCTATGTGTGTGTGTGTGTCTCTGGGTACACAGAGAAAAAATGTAGACTTCATTCATTCCCGGGGCATATCAGTGGTGAAGCCATATGGAACATCCTCCCTACTCCAGCAAGCACTTACCGTTGTGTCCTTGAGAAACGGTTGAATACAGGGGTTGAGAATTTTGACTCAGGTGCTTCATGTATCTGCTATATTACTATACCTCCTCTTCTATGCTGTGTTACCTTGGATAAATTGCTTATCCTTGCTGTGCCTCAAATTCTTCTTCACTTGTAAAATGGTCATGGCAACAGTGACTTCCTTTTAGGGTTGTTGAGAGGATTAAATGTGATGAACGGCGTGATGCTCTTGGAATCATGCCTGCTGGATTTAGCTCTCAATCAACGCCAGCTAGTATTATTTCTTCAAGAGGCTAGAGGAATATCCCTTTGGGAGGCAGAGAGAAGAGTCTGTGGGCTTGGCCTCTCTTACCACATCTGCCTACATTATTCCATAGTCTAGTTTCTTTTTTCTCTTGGCTGTCTTCCAAGAACTCACCTATATTTCTTGATTTTTTTAAATTGTTGCAATACATCAGGCAAAATTCAACTATGAAAAAGATAAACTGTTAAAGAAAACTCTCATCTCTGCCTCTAGTAATGCAGTTTCTTTTTTACCTTTTCCATATGGTGTTCCTAGATTATTCTAAGTTATATATCTATGTCTGTCTACACATATATATGTATATTTATGGTTTCCTATATATAGCTATTATTTAACATATTTATGTTATATATAAATATATGGCACTGTTTTTACATAGTGTTCTGCATCTTGTGTGCTTGCTTAGAATATCTTGGTGAGCTTTCTCTGTCTGTATTCAAAGAGCTATAGATCTACTTCAAAGGTGTGTGTGTATGTGTATGTGTGTGTGTGTGTGTGTGTGTGTGTCTGAGTGTGTGTATGTGTGTGCATGTATGCGTGTGCTGGTCCTGAGGCTTTAACTAAGGGCATTTCTTAAGGCTAGCACTCTACCACTAAGAGCTATCTCTTTCACCTTTTTGGTGATTAATTCGAAATAAAGGCCTCAAGACTTTCCTGTCCAGGCTGGCTTTGAACTGTGATTGTCAGCTCTCAGCTTCCTGAATAGCTAGGATTATAACAGCTACAATGAGTTTCACTTCTATAGGTGCTATAAGAAGGGATTTTTCTTAGTCCTTTCTTGATGAGTGTTACTATTGTTTCTTATACTATAATATTGGCAGTGGTAGGTTTTTTTTTGTTCTGATGCTTGAACTCTGGGCCTGGGCCCGGGTGTTTTCCCTGAACTCCTTTTGCTCAAGGTTAGCACACTACCACTTGAGCCATAGTGCCATGTCTGGCTTTTTCTGTGATTTAACTGGAGATGAGACATTTCTGCCAAGGCTGGTTTCTAAGCATGGACCTCAGATTCTCAGATCTTCACTGGTGCCTGGTGCCGTGGTGGTTTTTGTTTTTGTTTTTGTTTTTGTTTGCCAGTCCTGGGCTTGAGCTCAAGGCCTGAGCACTGTCCTTGGACTTTCTGAAGAATAGAGCTCTACCACTCGAGCCTCAGCACCACTTCCAGCTTTTTTGTATGTATGTGGTAACGAGGAATCGAACCCGGGTCTTCATGCATGCTAGGCAAGCACTTTAACCACTGGGCCAAACTCCCAGCAGTGGTGGTTTTTAATGCAGTTATTCTCTCCCTCTCTCCCTCTCTCCTTCTCTCCCTCTCTTTCTTCCTCTCTCTTTCTCTCTCTCTCTCTTTCTCACTCTCTCTTTCTCTTTGTGTTGGTCCTGAGACTTGAACTTTGAACCCAGATCCTATCACAGCTCCACTTCTGGCTGTTTGGTGGTTAGAGATGAGTCTCACAGAATTTCCTCCCCAAGCTAGCTCTGAGCCACAGATCTCAGATCTCAGCCTCCTCAGCAGCTGGAATTACAGGCATGAGTGCCTAGCACTAATTCTATTTTTTCATGCCTTCTAAAGCTTGCATCATTAAGTAAGACTTACAAATATGTTCTACTACTGAAGGAGCCTCCCTTTGTTTCCACGGAATAATTTAATACCCTATCTAGTATTAATCCATTCTCTCTCTTCAAGACAATCTCCTTTCTAGGCTTCAGCGTCCTGCACCACGTGCTCCACATCAAATATTAGTAATTTATGCTGCTGCTTAAAGATATTTACAATGACACCTGTAATGCCTAATACAGTTGGAGCTGCACTGTTAATATTGATTACAGACTTCTGAATATTGTGTTATCAGTGCTTCAAATATATCATCCCATATAAGACTTAGGTTCATATTCTAGCTCTGCTATTAACTAGTATGGTCATATGACAAATGACCGGTCCTTGTTTTACTTCTCAAACCTTAGTACCAAGACAAGGTTTTGGAGGGGCTATTTCTGAATTATTTAGGAAGTGGTTGCAAGAGAGGGGACGTGAGATGCTATGGAATGAAACAGATATCAGGGCTTCAGTGAGTGTAAACAGTCATGGCTCAATTCAGCTGGGGATCTCTAAAAGACCATGGAGGATGAAACAGAATCCCTTTGACTTAAGGGATGTGAAAATGGCTCCACTCTCCTGTTTTCTAGCTGGGGATTGAATTCAGGGCCAGATGCAAACTAAGCATGTTCTTTACCATTATACCCTCTACTTAGGAGAAAGTAGACTTTTTAATCCACTCACGCCCATTAATTATGGATGCTAGGTGGCTCTTGAAGTGTTAAAGCCAGCTATGGTTTGATTGCTTATGTCCCTCCAAAATTCACGTGTTGAAATGAAGCCCTCAGCATCTGACATTGAGAGATGGTACCTTTGGGAAAGGATTTGGTCATCAAGGCAGAGCCTTATGAATGGGACCAGTGCACTTATCAAAACAGACCAGTAGGAGATAATTTGGCCTTGTGAGGAAATAGCACCCTCTGTGGTGCAGAGAGTCCTTACCAAATCTGCTGGCACATTGCCCTTGAACTTCCAACAAAAACACATTTTCTGTTGTTAATAAATTAACCAATCTATGGTATTTTGTTATAGCAGCCCAATTGGGCTAAGACAACTTCCTAGTTTTTCAATTCTTCCATAAACTCAAGCAGAGAGTTGGGTGATATTTTGGGTTCTTTAGAAGCTCTGAATAAAACCTCTGTGGTAGGCCAAAGAAAAATGGACTGTGATAGAATCTACTGTTTAGAAAAAAACAAAAAGAAACATGTACAATAGGAATGTAGCCCTTATTTCCTTACTGAACACTTCATGATAGATAACAAATAAGAACTTTGTTGAGGGGGGCCGGGAGTTTGGCCTAGTGGTAGAGTGCTTGCCTAGCATGCACGAAGACCCGGGTTCGATTCCTCGGTACCCCACATACATAGCAAAAAGCCAGAAGTGGTGCTGAGGTTCAAGTGGTAGAGTGCTAGCCTTGAGAAAGTCCAAGAACAATGCTCAAGCCCTGCGCCCAAGCCCAGGACTGGCAAAAAAAAAAAAAAGAACTTTGTTGAGCATATTAGGTCTAATGGATACTTAGTACTGGGGGCAAAACAAAAAGGGTTTCCATGAATACTTAGGATATGAATCAAAGGAATATGAATATGTAGTTAGTATTTTCTGTGATTGAGTTCCTAATTCAGTTCCTGGGTATGTCTTAGACATGTAGAACTCTATCAATCAGAACTATAGCACAAAGTAACCTTTTTTTTGGCCAATCATGGCTTGAATTTAGGGCCTGAGCCCTGTCCTTGGGCTTTCTTAAGGCTGGAGCTCTACTATTTGAGCCACAGCATCACTTCCAGGTTTTTTCTATGTATGTGGTACCAAGGAATCAAACACAGGTCTTCCTGCATGCTAGGCAAGCATTCTACCAGTAGGCCAAACTCCCAGCCCAAAGTAACCATTTTTACTGAGACTAAGAGGGTTTATAGTCCTATAAATATCATAGAAGACAGAGAAATAATATTGCTATCTATTGCTATCTACATAATGAATGTTCTCTTAGAAACTAACAGAACAGCAAAAAATGATTCAATAATTAATATAAGCTATTTTTTAAAAGCTAAAAGAAAAGAAGAGTGGGAGAAAAAGCAAAAACCAGGCTTCACAACTCTGTTTCTCTTGCCTTGCTGAGAGCTAACAAGTGAGCTCCCCCAGGTGTTAAGATAAAAGATCAACATACATAAAATAAAAAAGTATAAGATTTAAAATTTTAAAAAGACCATTTGTAGTCGTTTTAAAAACTACTGTAACAAGTAATACCTGGGAGTAACATTTAAAAAGTAGGAAAAATTTCTTTGGGTTCATAGTTTCAGAGGTTTGAGTACCACAACTCATGATGACCAAGAAGCAGACAGTGTGCCTATCTTGGTGAGCTTCTTTCTTCTCTCTCTCTCTGTAGATAAAAACTCCATGTAGTCCAGACCTGACCCAACCTCCCAAGTGCTAAGTGCTAAAAGTATTAGCTTGTACTACCACATCAACTTTAGCTTCTTTTTTCTTCTCCTTATATTCCATCCATGCCCCTACCTGCCCACACCCTATTGGGGGGCATTATTCCTTTCAGGCCATGTTTCCCCTCCCAGTTACTCTCCTTTGGGAACACACTCAATGATATATGTAGAAGTATGCTTTACTAATCTTCTAGGCTCGTCTCAATCCAATGGACAATTACGATTAACCAGCACACGAGTCCAAATAGGTTATGGTTTGAATATGTCTTTCTAGCCCCATATTGAAATTCAGTGTTGACAGGTGGTTGGAATTTTAAGAGATGATTATGTCATTAGGAGAGATTAATGCGGTCTTTGTAAGGCTTGATTAGTTGCCTTGAGAGCCAATTGTTATTAGATGAGGACACTTTTGCCTCTTCCTTGTTCACCTGGCCACCTTTATGTTTCCTGCTATGCTATCAAGCAGCAGGAGACTCCTACCACAGCTACTTAAGCCATATCATCTCCTTTTATTATAAATTACCCAATGTTAGATGTTCTGTTATAGCAACAAAAAAATGGAATGAGAGGGGCCAGGAGTTTGGCCTAGTGGTTAAAGTGCTTGCCTAGCATGCATGAAGACCCGGGTTCAATTCCTCGGTACCACATACATAGAAAAAATGGAATGAGAATGAAATATTTAGGGATAAATATTTCATAGGTATAAAAAACTGAAAACTGAAAATTAGTGATAAAAGTTAGAGAACAGGGCCCGGAGTTTGGCCTAGTGGTAGAGTGCATGCCTAGCATGCACTCTAGATTCCTCAGTACCACATACGTAGTAAAAAGCCAGAAGTGGTGCTGTGGCTCAAGTGGTAGAGCTCTAGCCTTGAGAAAATCCAGGGACAGTGCTCAGGCCCTGAGCCCAAGCCCAGGACTGGCAAAAAAAAAAGTTAGAGAACATCTATGTTAGGGAAGTTAGAAGATAGTGAACATTCAATGGAGAGAAATAGAGTCAGTACATTCAAAGCTGTGAAAATGTCAGCTTCCTTCAACTCAGTTAATATAATCAATAGGATTTCAATAAAAATCCCAGTAAGTTTTTCTTGTAAAAACTGACCACATGATTCTAGAATTCATATGAAAATACAAAGATCTTAAATAGACAAAAATATGTCCTCTTATTTAATATTGTACATTATTTCATATTTTGCTTGCCTTGATATTACAAAGTACACATTATCAATTTAATAATTGGGATATTGACTATCTAGCTCATTAACAACTCTTGGGAATCTGAGAACAAAATGTCAAAAAAAACACACAAAAAAACCCTGGGGCCGGGACTTTGGCCTAGTGGTAGAGTGCTTGCCTAACATGCATGAAGACCTGGGTTCAATTCCTCAGTACCACATACATAGAATAAGCCAGAAGTGGTGCAGTGGCTCAAGTGGTAGAGCTCTAGCTTTGAAAAAGCCCAAGGACAGTGCTCAGGCCCTGAGCTAAAAACTTAGGACTGGCCAAAAAATAAATAAAACAACCTTAAAAGGCTAACCAGTGATAGGATACTCATGGCACAGGTGATAAAACTGAGGCAAAGAAATGCATAGTTTGCATGCCCCTCCTCTTATGAGTATTGCTGCAAGATAAATTATTTTTCACTGGCTCCGGGTTTACTGGGCTCATGTGAATGGTTCTTGCTTTGGCTTTTACCAGCCAGAGTTTTCCAGAGAGCAGATCAATTACTTTATATGCATGTCTGTGGACAGACAAACACAGTTGGCTCTCTGAATCCTTGGGTTTTGCATCTCCTCTGGGGAGAGTCAGCCATCTGGGGATAAAAAAAAATTCAGGAAAACTGTTTCAGTGCAACTGATATATAGTATTTACTTAGAACTACATGGATTGCATCTATAATAAATGTATGTAGTCTTTTCTCCTTGTCATTATTCCCTAAACAGTATAGTACAGTATAACTACCTACATAGCATTATGGGTTTTCTTTGGTATTGTAGGTAATCTAGCAATGATTTTAAGAATTTAAAAAGATGTATTGTTTACATGCAAATATGATACCTCTATATATAAGGGAATTGAGCATGGACAGATTTTTGTATCTTTGGAGGAACCAGTAACAAAACCCAGGATGATAATTGTTATTATTATTCCTCCTCCACCTCCTCTTTTTCCTCCTCCTCTTCCTCCTCCTCCTTTTCTTTTTGTGCTCCTTCTCCTTGTCCTGCTTCACCTCCTCCTTGTTCCTCTCTCTTTATCCTCCTGTGCGTATATGGGTATATGTGCCTGTATGCACATAAACATACATATGAAAGGACTAGCTTATGCTGTTGCAGGTTTTGGTAACTCTGAAATCTTTATGACAGACTGCTAGGCTGGAAACTCAGGCAGATATTGATGCTGAGCTTGTGTGTGTGCTTGTGTGGTGTGCACACACGATCCACTACTGGGGCTTGAACTCGGGTGCTGGGTGCTTTCTTTTTAGCTTCTTTGTTCAAAGCTGGCCCTCTACTACTTGAACTACACCTCCATTTCAAGATTTTTGCCAGTTACTTGGAAATAAGGGTATCACAGACTTTCCTGCCTGACTGGCTTTGGGCTTTGATCTTCGAGCTCAATCTCCTGAGTAGCTAGGATTGTAGGCATGTGCCACTGGCACCTAGCTTGGTACTGAAATTCTGAAACAACTCATTCTTCAGAAAACCTATTTTTCCTCTGAATATGTTCAACTGGTTGGGTAAAACCCATCCATATCACTGACAATGAAGTGCTTTACTTAAAGCCAAATGATTTTTTATATGTTAACTACATCTACAAAATTTTTTCATGTCAACCATGCATTCCCATTAAGCAGTTGGGAATTATAGTCTCTTAAAGTAGATAAAAACTATTAAAGAGTCTCTGATTTAGTTCCAATCAGATGTGAACTGAGTTACTTCTTCTGATGGCTCGCCTGTGATGGAATTCCATCCTGACTCTACCAGAGGATGTTAAGATGATGCTGATGGTTTGCTAGGATCTCATTTGGGCTGCTGAACTTCACACTTATAAGACATTTCTCTATGTGCCTTGCAATGGTCTCATTCTGAACAAGTATCCCAAGAAATTAAAAATGGAGGCTGCCAGATGAGTTAATATCTATAGCAATATCATGTAATTTCTACTGTGTTCTATTAGTCAAAGTGATAATAGGGTGCACATAAATTCAAAGAGTGGAGACATACATCCTGTCTCTTCATGGGAGAAAGGCAAGGCTACATTGTAGAAAAGAACTCATTTGGGGGCCACAAATGGCAAGTTTCATTTCTATATATCCTGAATTGCCACCCAACTCTGTCTAAAAATATTCTTTGGATGTAGTCTGCAACTGATTCCTGTAAGACATGGGAAATTAATGCCTAACATTAATTGCCTAACATTGCTCATCCAGTGACTGACAGGAGTTGGATATTATAATTCTCTTGCCATGCAAACAGATGCTATACTGCCTCCTTTTAGCAGGATCCTGCTAGTTCTTCTAGCAAGAATAGTTCCAGTACCTAAAATGAGAAATGAATGACCTATCCAAGATCATGGCTAAAAGTTAGGACTGAGTTGACCCTCAGTCAAGAGGAATTGTCCACATTGTTTACTCCAAAACAGGTTCAGAAAATCAAACTCTAAATTTATTGAATGGTGTGGGGAAGGAGATGTTATATGTCAGCTATCTTTAATGTTTGTAGCACTGGACTCAGGGTCAAGAAATGTGGGATCTTGATTTTGCTGTGAATTGTGAATGCATATTATATAACTTTCCTGAGCCTTAGAAAGAGAAGTTACATTCTCATCCAAGACATGACTCTAACATTCCAGTAAGAGTCACTGGATATGCACCGAAGCAGTATGATAGAGAAAATTTAGCAAATTAATGGTTCTTTTTATTACTTTGATCCCCCCACTTTCATTGAGTCCAGTCAACAAAACTCTGATTTAATTTTTTGAATGTTTATTATATAGCTTTGTTACTCATTCCACGTTTCAGAAAAAGACAATACCATGCCTTCTAATTCATACCATCTGGATAATTGTGGTTATGTTTAGAACCTCCAGTTTTAAAGCAAAGTCTTAAGATGAAATTTTTAGCTGGCAGTGGCCAATGGCCCACTTTAACTAGAAAGTGCTCCTGGGATTGAAAGTGATCTTTCAGTCTCTGAGAACAAATGTCTCCTTCATTACAACACAGATGGAGGCATGAACTGCCTGGATAAAGATACTCAAGATATGTATTTTTTTCTCCATTGGCTTATGAAAAAAAAAACACCATCACCATATTATGCCTCCCTCCCCTGACCTAGCTTCTGTAGGGTTTATGAGTTTCACCTAGCTGTGTGTGTGTGTGTGTGTGTGTGTGTGTGTGTGTGTACTGGGTTTGATACCTATCTCTTTGTGTGTTAGTGAGTAGGATAGAAAGATGCAGACAACAGACTAACAGAAAAAAAAATATATATCCCATGAATAGTTCTGGATACATTCAATTATCAATGCTATTCTGTAATAAAACATTCCCATAAGGGTCAGGATTTATATGCTCTACTAAATTCAGTCTGGTAAGAAAATTCAATGTCATTTAATGGCTAAGGAATTTGAACCTGTCTTGGGTTGATATTTATTTGTATTTTTGAAAGAAAACAATAGGATTGGATTCTAAGGGTTGTTTGCAAAACTTTGGCTTTGCCAACCTAGAAAATTATAGCCCCAAAACTGGCTTTGGAGGAACACCCAGTCCTGGCTAATTCTAAGTTAGAGGAGGTCTGAACATGAGGGTTACATTTTTTCCCCAAAGATTAATTTCAGACTAGGTATTAAACAAATTTTAGCTGTCAGAAGTATATTACATTCCTCTTTTCAGAGATGAGGGGGAGCAGATTTCCTCTGTGTTTATTGTTCTGCTATTCTGTTAGAACCTGAATACTGGGTGGTCAGCCTGCTATGGTGTGACAAAGACCACTTTTTATGAGCTTTGTGTTGTGTGTAATCAAGTCATACATCAATTTTAATTGGCTTATCCATTTAACAGATGCAATAGAAAAATGAGGAAAAGAGGGGAAAATCTAGAAAATATAACCAGCTTCTGAAGACTTCAGAGCAAAAAATAAATAAATCATAGATGACTTAAAGAAAATGAAACCCCCAAACTAGTTATTTAATTGAAAAGAAATCCATTTTATTTTTCTTAGTATTTGTAGTATGTGGAAACCCAGGGGAGTTGCCTTTGAGTTAGCAAAAAGTTACCCTTTGAAATGACTTCAATGATGTGACTCCAGAAGTATTTCAATCGCATTAACGTCACACCATCCACGATGGGTAATAAAGATGCATCGATTCGGGTCAAATTCACCCTCCTGAAAAACTGCAAATTAAGATGTGGATTATATACACCGCTGGCTGTTTTAAGCGTCATGATCAAAATTCAGGGTATTAAGAACAGGAGCCCAGGAGGAATGTTCTTGGGCTTTTGACAAAGTATTAACCAAACTCTGACGCCCAGCCTGCGCTTTTCCAAATCTTTTATTCCCGAGCAAGAGGCTCCATCCGTCCGCGAGGGCCTCACAATGTTTCCTAAGAGTGATTTTCAAAGTCCCCACCACCCAGATACAACCCCCAGAATGATTCTGGGCTGTCAAAGACCCGAGGATGCAGCGTGTTCAGTTCTAATAACTCGCGTGATGATGATTAATGAGCGGCTTGATCATTTAATATCTCATGTGATTAAATTATAAGGCGTGGGGGAGGGGAGCTCCTGGCTCCATCGGACGCTGGGGCAGACGCGGACCAGCCTGCTGGTCTGGGCTGCGCTCGAGCCGCGCTCTTCCTTTGGCATAGTGTCTGGCCAGCCTCGCAACCACGGGTTCACGCCTTCCCAAGGTCAGTGGGTCTGGGAAGGGGAGGGTGGGTGGATGCCAGCAGGAAGGAGGGGTCGTTTGAGCAGGAGGGGGGGGGGATATAGATCTGACCCTTTGGCTCTTCCCCAGCAAAGAATCCCGAGGCGTGGGGGGTGAGGTGGGGGTGCTGGAAGGAAGAGAGGGGAGGCAAAAAAAAAAAAAAAAGGCCTCAAGCAGCGAAAGATCTGATTTTTTAAATCCACTTTCTTTCTGCCACAGAGCCTTAGATCATTTACAGAGAATCCCTGGAACAGGGGCTGAGGGTTCGGGACACACTTGGTCTCCTCCTGCCAATCCCCCACCCCGCGCGCACTTTGACCTGGAGAGGGTTTTCTAGTAGACAGGGCCCAAGTGACACTCCCCCCTCCCCCCCTCCCCGGCACACACACACCCCAACCCCTTCTCTTCCGCCTGAGGACCCCGGCTCACCGGTTTCACAGCAGCCCCGTACAACCAGAATGGTTGTACGCAGACGTTTCAAGCTATTGGCGAAGGCGCGAGACGCCGCCAAAATCGTAGGTTCCGAATCTCCGGGTTTTCTGAGCTTGACTCTTCAGGGAATAGACGTGGGAATCGCTGACAGTTTAGGGAAGGGATTCCTTCCTTCTTTCCTCGCCACGCTTTCTTCCTTTCTCTGAAAACAACAACAACAACAACAACAACAACCCAGAGTGGAAGCCAGGGCCACTCAAGAAAAGGGGCCGATTGCGTCCCCACCCCCGGCTGCCCCACCGCGCAGTTCTGCCGGGAGCCAAATTTAGGTGACAGCTTTTCTTTGCTTTCGTGCAGATCGCCTCCGGCTCTGCGCTGGGGACAGCAGGTCATGGGTGGAGGGGAGGGGGAGTGGATCTGATAGGCCACTGTCTTTATTTTACCATCGCATTTTAGATCCAACATTTAGCTGGGAGGGGAGACAGGCCCTTTCGGAGTGGGTTTGTCCTGGAAGATCTTAAACAACAACAACAAAAACAAAAACCCGCACTCCCAGGACTTTGTTGAAACAGGAGCTGAAAGGTGAAAATTAAAGATCCACGGTCCGAGTTCTGTAGTTCTGAGAAAAGCCCTGGTAGGATTTTCAGCTAGAAAATGACATCCAGAAAGGGACGCCGCTCTTTTCTTGAGGGGAGAAAAAGGAGAAAGTGCCCAGACACGCGGTGTCTGGTGTCCAGTGTCTTGGGCTACAGATGATGCTGGCCGAATCTCCCAAGAAAGCTTCCAGTAGCCAGTTCCTTGGATATGCAATTAGGAACAACTCTCTTCCTCATTTCCTACAAAATAACCAAAGAAGGGAGAAATATAAACAACCAAACAGGCTTCTATATAGAGGTCACAATATGAAAAAAACATACATTCGTATGAATATTTATACTATCAAAGCACTCAAATGCAGCGAAAATAAACCTGCCTAGATAGAACAGCAATTAAAAAAAAAAAAGAGGCTCCACTTGAAATGCCTGTAATTAGAAATGGATGTAGGCTGTGACTATAATTTCAGAATGCTTGGTACATACATATCTCTCTTGAGGGGAGAGCGAAAAAGTAAGAAAGAGGGGCCAAGGAGAAGTATCCAGGAACTGCAGTCATACCTTTAGTCCAGTGTGGCTTAAAATCTGGAAGTCCCTCTCCTCCAGACCTACATCCACTGCTCTGCCGAGGGCACCCCCTCAAAATGATTTGATGGTAATTAAAGAGGGTTTATGGCCAAAGCTGTTGAAAGTCACAGGCTCTATAGATAGAAATGATTTTAAGGAGAGGCAGTCCTAGGACATTACCTATGTGCAAGCTGGCATTTTACTTGTGACTACTGACACCATTTGCAATTTTTGTCTCTGTAATTTGAAGTCACTCCTTCAATTTGCTCTATATCTGTGCTTCTTTCAGACACAAGCTGAACCCTGTATCCACTTCTACCCAAGCCGGGACTGGACCCCACGGTGGACAATTTTTAAAAATTCCAGAGCCAACTCCCAAATTAATTCCCAGAATTAATTCTGAGTTCCAGAAACTGGATAGAGAAGGTCCTAGACGGAAGCAAACAGAAGCAAATCCTCGGAAGGAAATGACCTTGCATTCTCACTATTAACTAGGGATGGGGAAGGCCTGCGGGTCCTCAAACTGGTTTCATTCCCCAGATTATCTGCTGTTTGGTACAAGGATTCCAAGCTACCGAGTCCCAAATTTTGGAAAGGAAGAAGCGTTGGTTTTATTCTCTTAACCACAAGAGCTCTTGACTCTAATGATTTGGGATACCTGCAAAATAACGTAGAAACCGGTGGCCCACTGAATTGATGGCATAGTTCAGGGGCGTGCCAGGACACCATCTGTGTGGCCCCTTTCTGCCTCCGGAGTGCAAGTTGTCCTGCATTGATTTCACCCCTCACTCTCCGCCCTGCTGCCGAACACCATTTAGGCCAAGATCGGGTATAATGGGAAACACCATCAGCAGACAATTACCCTTTCAGAGGATTCACTTCTCCTCACAGACACTGTTATTTGAGAAATAGGATCATTTGATTTCATATTGCACTAAATAACACCCAGCCGGTTCAAATTGCCAGCTTCTTAAAAACCGCCCATCGGAATAAATTGCAGCGGCCTCTTTTGCTTTTCAGGGCAATATGATGAGCATCGGGGAGAACTTTTTTTTTTTTTTTTTTTAGAGCTAAAAGCCATTGCTATTGGCGATGGCAAAAAGTATTCGGCTTCTTAGTTCCCTGCCGCCTCCCCGTCCACCCACCAACTTTGAGGTGGTTCAACCACTTGGCTTTGGAATTAAAACGCACAACCTCAGATATCCCAAGGAAGCGGTTCAAGCCACAAGGAGTGTTAGAAGGACGGGCTGGTGATCTCAGACACCGATTTTTGTGTGTCCTACCACGCTATTTCTCAGGTTTTGTGCATCTGAATGGCTGCGCGTCTGGGACTCCGTCTACCCAGGCGCACTCCCTGCAAGTTCTCGGGTCTGACTGAGAGTTTGCTGGATTTCAAGGCCCCGTACCCACCATATTCTGCTAACTGGTGTGCTCTCCAGCTCAGCCCAGTATTGGCACCCCTTTGCGCATCACGATGGGTGCCAAGCTCGGAGTCGCGGTTCTAAGGGGCCGCAGGAGGGAGACGTGTTGTGGGATCAGCGTGGAGTACCTAGAGAGGGAGACTGGAGAGGGCAAAAGAACCAGTAGCAAACTGGAGTTTGCTGTACGCCCTCCACCAAACACACTTCAGTGTTTCAAAGTCCACCACTTGCTGAGGTTTAATTGACACTGAAAGGCAGCTGTGCAGTTGATGCGGGTGATCCACTTGCTCCCATAAATATAGATATATAATAATGATATGTTGCGTATGAAATAAACTCTTCCTGTGTTTATATATGCAAATATACATATGTATATGTATATACGCACATAAAAAACACAAGATCTGTCTCCTTGGTTCTTTATCGCCAAGAGGCAGGGTGTATTTGAGACCACCAGGGCTCTGGCAAATCTCTCGGTTGAAGTCTTTCTCACATTTGTGTTAATGAACTTCTGGAAGGCGGATTAGATTTTTTCCCTAGCTAGGTGTCTTGAAAGCAGGACTCCGGAGGCTCATTCGCTCATGCATATTCCGGACGTGAGTCTGAAGGTCCCGTTTAGTGGGTTTAGCGACCGGGAGCCAACTGGTCTGGGCCTTTGGGTCCCTGGTGGAAGCCTTTCCCCTTCCTTGGCACTGGGAGGAGCCAAGGAGCAAGGAGTTGTGGGTGTGTGCCCAGAAGGGAAGGTTCTCCGAGCACTGAGAGTGGGAAAATGAGTTCCCCTCTCCGGGGTAGGCGGCAGGTTTTCGCTCTGGGTCAAGGTCAGCAGTGGCTGGGAACACGAGAGCGTCCGCCCAAGATGGGACGTCGGGCGGGCGGGGGGAGGGGGGGCTTCAGCGCGTGCCTTCATCCTGCTCTTGGCCTTGTCCTGCAGACCTTCGGCCGCGCTGATCCTTTTGCCACTCCGCCCCTCTTCCTCTCCGCACATAAGTCTGTCCAGCGAGGCGCAGGGGACCCCACACTAAACTCAGAGTCACGGACCTTCGGCGCTGCGCTGGGAATCTGGGGTTGAGGGGGGGAGAACGCAGTGACACCCAAGGTCCCATGCCACCAAACCTGCGGGGTCTCAGGGCAGGCCTTCACAGTCCAGCCCAGCCCGGGGGCGGGTGGGGGGCGCGCCCCGGGTCTGTCCTCGGCGCGCACCCGGGGCAGCACTCCGCCCACCCCGTGGGCGCCCCGCAGCCTCCAGACACGCCCCGCGGCGCGGGCGATTCCTGGCAACTTCTCCACTTTTCGATCAGTGGAAAGGCAACAAGGTGGAAACACTTTCTTGTGAGGTTTCCAATCGTAGAGACTTTTCCAAGAGGTTTAGGAACCGAGTGGCTAGATTCTTCGGAGATTCGCGGTGGGAATGGTGGGGGAGGGGTGGACGGGTCTTTCCCGGCTCCCAAGTTTCATGGCACCGAACTGATGGAATGACACCGGACCGACCAAGTCACCACTCAGACGTGGGGCCGGGGCCCCGGCTCGGGCAGAGGCTGCCCGGGCCGTGGAGCGGACGGGGCGCACCGGAGGACCCCGGATCGCGCTCCAGAGACGACGTGGGTGGGCCACTCCCTCGGGGCACTCCTCTGCCGTCGCTCTCGTGTGGGGACCGTGCCTAGGCATCGGTTAAAACAGAGTTGATCAGCGACCCCCCCCCCCCACTGCCCCCGGTAGCGATTGGAGTCCGCGCCTGTCCAGGCCTGGGGAGCTCTAGGTAGAGGCGGTGAAAGCCAGTCGTCGCCGCCGCTTTGGTCAGCACCGGCGGCGGTTTTGGCGAGGGCTGGCAGGTCAGACCCTTTGCTCATTTTGTTCCTCCCCCCCCCCCCGCACCCCGTTCTTTTCCTCCCCGATCCTCCCCCCAATATCCAGTCTGGGCGGGTGCGCTTCCCTCCCCTCGCGCGCACGCCCCTCCGCGTCGCTGGTTTACCAGGCCGTTTTGTTCCCGTGTCGGATTCCGGGGCCGAGGGGCTGTAATCGTGCTCTCCTCCAACCGACGCTAATCAAGTAATTTCCCCGTCCCAGCCCCATCAAATTGCTCTTTAGCTGTTGAACCGCGGAGTTTTGCTCGCCTTTTCACATGCTAATCGCGCCCATTCAGCGGCTCTCCGTGGGGCTGTGTGTCGCGGGATAAATCTCCTTGTTTGCCCGCTGCATGATTAATTGATATTGTTGTCTGGCTTTTGTGGGGACGCGGAGGAGCTGAAAGGCGACGCGTCGTGGTTGCGCCGGGGGCCGCCGGCTACAACGTCAGGCTGCCGAGGTCCCGGCGAGGTCGGGCCCGGGCGCTGATGACATTATGCGCCCGATTTGATTTTCCTTATTAGAAAGATGATGAAAGACTTGGGAGACCCCCAGTCTCCCAGCCCACCATCCAGACACAGAAGCCACACCGCGCTGTAGCCGAGCGCGGACAAAGCCTGGCGTCTGCTCCATTCAGGGAAACGAGTGGGTGTCACTCCTCGACGCAGGACGCAAGGCCATCTTATTTCGGCCCACCCGGGATTGCAGAGGACTTGCGGGTAAGAGTGCAGTGTAGTGGGCTGAGTTTCCAAAACGAAGAAGAAGAAGAAGGAGAAGAAGAAGGAGGAGGAGAAGGAAAAGGAGAAGGAGAAGAGGAGGAGGAGGAAGAGGAGGAGGAGGAGGAAGAAGAGGAAGAAGAAGAAGAAGAAGAAGAAGAAGAAGAAGAAGAAGAAGAAGAAGAAGAAGAGGAGGAGGAGGAGGAGGAGGAGGAGGAGGAGGAGGAGGAGGAGGAGGAGGAGGAGGAGGAGGAGGAGGAGGAGGAGGAGGAGGAGGAAAGGTTGTTGAAGGTTATAAAGGTTGGGTTACATTCTTTAAAAGAGAAGTCTGTGGAATCCAGAGCTGGTAGGCGGCTATGAATTTGGAGCTTTCGGGTTGGTGGAAGCGCGCCCTACAGGCACCAAATAGGCAGTGCCCACCACCCACTGACCTGAGTCCTAAGGCCAAAGGCAAGGTTCCATTGGACAGCACGGGTCCCGGCTCCTGGCGGTGTCCCGACTCTCGCCCTCAGGTGTGCAGTTAAACAACACATTCCTCCGCCCCTCGCACCCTCCCTCCCACCCGCTCTTCCATACCCTGGGGGTTTATCCTCCACCGACATCCCCAGAAAACTTGGAGATTCAATTAAACAATTCCATTTACACAGTACTCCTGCCGCCTGCTTACGGCAAATATTTTCTTTTTCGAGTTCTTAAAATGGAAAAAAAAAAAAGGAAAGAGAAGAAAAGAAACGGTCTCGCCTTCGCTTTCACTGCGAGCGGGGTAATTGATAGGAGCCATCAGAGGTCAGAATTTGCATAAGAATTAAGAACAGTAAATTAATTTAATATTCCGTGCACATCTCCAATTATTCCTGGAGACCTTTGTCTCGGTGGTTGCCAGAGAGGGGATTCAGCTGCTCTTCAACCAAACAACATCTGTGCGGTTAATAATTTGATAAACAGCTCATACAAATAGTTTCTGAATTATCTGGCAGCCCAACGACTATTCAGTTAGAAAACGTTTTTTTGGCAGGGTCTAAGTCCTCTGAGGGCCTCAGGCCCTTGCCCTGACCAGTGTCGTCTTATCTTTTAAACATCAGCAGACACCAATGTGCAAAATAAGTCATTATCATCAAGTAATAACCCTAACCTTAAACACACACACACACACACACACACACACACACACACACACACACACCTGACACCCTGGC
The DNA here is from genome assembly GCF_031878675.1 of Megascapheus bottae. Taxonomy (NCBI): domain Eukaryota; kingdom Metazoa; phylum Chordata; class Mammalia; order Rodentia; family Geomyidae; genus Megascapheus; species Megascapheus bottae. Next base: position 13,493,232 of record NC_143526.1, read on the forward strand.
TGGGCCATCCACACACACACACCTGACACCCTGGCTGGGCCATCAGGATGGTGGCAGGTCGTGAGTAAAAAAGATTCAGAGATAATTATACAAAGGTGGGGAGGGTGTTGAATAAAGAACAACTAACCTGGGGAAGAAATGGGTGCTGGGGGTGAACAGGAGAGGGATAAAGAATTGTTTCCCTCTTCTGAATTTGAGTGACTGGCCTGTTCTACAAAAACAGCTTTATAGCTAGATTCTGGAAGAGAGACAAAGTAGGTGGTCAGAAGAAGCCAACATTCTGTAACATTACTTCTAGTATATCTCATTAAAAAAATCCCTACATGCAGGTATTATTTATAAACAAATAAATAAATTCATTAACATGAACAGAAGGACAACAAACCAGTAATGCATTATTTTGGCTCAGTGTAGTCCTCGATTGATTGCTCCCTATCCATTTATCCTTCCTATCTTCATTCATCCCCAGACAGTGCACCCTCTTCCTGAAAGCTGGTTCCTACAAAAGCACAGGTATTGAGAAGGCATAGATAGGACACTCATCCTACCAGACCTCAGCCAAAACATTAAATTGGCCCAGATAAGAAGGCTGCCATCCTCTCAGAACGGCCCCAAATTTAGATACTTAACCCTCTTCACTAGTTCTGTCTCTATCACTAAAGATTTCCCGGCTCTGATTATCTTTCAGCCATGCATGGTCTATTCCTGGTACAGTCTAGAAAGCAACCATTTGATCTTGAATGAGACCCAGACTGTTGTAATTCTTACAACCTGTGCCTTGTAGTCCTACTGACTACAAATCACTGTTTACCTTGGAATTGTTCTATAGCAACTTCAATATAACAGGATGTATGAGAAGGATTTTTAATCTCTGTCTATACAGTCCCACACATTTGATGAATACGCCTCACACATGCAATATTCTTTCTATTTACTACACTACTGACAACCTAAGTACTTGAAGCTACTGAAAACTACCCAGAAGTTGTGAGTGATGTCAAAGCAGTAATATGATAGAGCTTTGTCCTTGTACTCTAATGAGCCCTGGATAGCACTGAGCTTTAAAGACAGGCAAACTCTTCAGGATATAGGTCTAAATATACAGCTTTACAATGAATACAATGCTTGCCTGGGCTCAATTTGAAGAATTACTTTTTCAGCAAACAAGTCATTGTGTCACACAAATAGGACAATAGTATTTCTCCTAGGCACATTCATTTCTATTTTTAACATTTTATTCTTGCATTTCATTAGATTTTTTTTATATGGAACTATAGACACTGCAGGGTCTTGCAGGCTTTTATATGAATACAAATCATCTGTTATTTATGATTGGAGGTCTCTGTCTACAGCCTTTTATTAATTTCTGACTTTGATTCAGACTTCACTAGTCAACAGAATGATTTGAAAACATTTCTTTCCTTAAATGGAGCATTGTCAATTCTTTTGGGAGCCATTTTAATTTTAAACACCAACATATTCAGTTTCTTAATCTGCAGCTTTGGTGTTATTCATTTTTATGCATACAACCTATCCTCTTTGGCAGTAGTTCGTTTATGCTCTGTATTTATCTTCTTTACATTTATTTGACTATTTTTCAAAGTATTATATGTGCAGAAAGTGGCTATTAAACAAGAAGGCAGAGAAATCTGATTATATTTTTGACTACATAAGTAAAGACACAGAACATGAGACTTTTGAGAATTTTTTTTTCTACTAATGAGCCCTCTCCAAATAAGCCGTCTGGATACCATTAAAGTTGATGAGTTTGGAAATATTATCCTGATAAATGTTTGGCTTTTTGGTGATTAGACACATATTTTCAACAGTCCCCTAATTGAGGCCGGAGTCTGCATTTAGAAGGTTTATGAGCAAAACGCAAAATTGTTACAGAAAAAATTCTGGTGCACTAACTTCCTGTGTAGAGTTTGAGGCGATTGCTACTCATGGTCATGTACACTAAAACTATGCAGAACATAGTAAAAAGTGATATTTGATAACTTAAAGAATACTAGTAGGGCGTGGTGGCTCACACCTGTAATCCTAGCGACTCAAGAGGCTGAGATCTGAGGATTGCAGTTCAAAGCCAGCCTAGGCACTAAAGACTGTGAGACTCTTATCTCCAATTAACCAATAGAAAACCAGAAGTGGCACTATGGCTCAAGGGGTAGGGTGGAAGTTTTGAGTTGAAGAGCTTAGGGACAGCTCCCAAGCCCAGAGTCCAAACCCCAAGACACACACACACACACACACACACACACACACACACACACACACACAAAGATAACCGGTGTGAGTGTTTTTAATTGAACTGAACTGTAAAAGATACATACCATCTACTGTGGGAAGAACTAAAAACACTAACCAATGGATAGAAAAATGATTTATTGAAAGAGTCCATACAATCTTAAAGCAGGTAAAACGATGCTGGAGAGTAAACCAAAAGCTTTGAAGGTAAGTGGTTGGCATTGATCCATGCCTCCAGACTTCCAATTATTATTATATTTTTGTCTGAGGCAGAGACCGGCACTCAGTCTCTGGTGCTTTCACTTATTGGCTGGTGCCCGATCACCTGAGCTATGCCTTCAATCCCATGCTTATTCTTTTTTTTTTTAATTTGAAAGATACAGTTACGGTGAACAACAAAAGTAAGTTTGTACATATTTCACATCCATTGACCTTAAAAATATAGTCCAAGAGCAATGACTCAATAATCAGATACACAAGGTTATGGACATGGTCTTGGAAATATAAACATAACTACATAGACATAAAAATCTATGATGGGATATATACACTTTAGACATAATGTTATATTATATAGATTGATATGTATGACATACAAACCCTCATCTTAATTTTAATAATGTTCTAAAAATCTATGTGCCAGTGATTGCATATAGACATTGCCTTCTT